>NC_084573.2:28197500-28232500 GCF_033978685.3 Nerophis lumbriciformis
TAAAGGGGACCACAAAAAATTGCACGATTGGCTTTATTTTAACAAACAATCTTAGGGTACATTAAACATATGTTTCTTATTACAAGTTTGTCCTTAAATAAAATAGTGAACATACGAGACAACTTGTCTTTTAGAAGTAAGTAAGCAAACAAAGACTCCTAATTTAGCTGCTGACATATGCAGTAACATATTGTGTCATTTATCATTCTATTATTTTGTCAACATTATTAAGGACAAGCTGTAAAAATAGATTATTAATCTACTTTTTCATTTACTGTTAATATCTGGTTATTTTCTCTTTAAACATGTTCTATCTACACTTCTGTTAAAATGTAATAATCACTTATTCTTCTGTTGTTTGATACTTTACTTTAGTTTTGGATGATACCACAAATTTAGGTATTAATTCGATACCAAGTAGTTACAGGATCATACATTGGTCATATTCAAAGTCCTCATGTGTCCAGGGACATATTTCCTGAGTTTATAAACATAATATACATTTTTTTTAAACGAAAAAAGATTTTGTGATGCTAAAAAATTTATCGATGTAAGCATGGTAGTATCGACTAGATACATCAATACAGTGGATGTAGATCCACCGATGGCATTTGTTTACATTCAGGAATGGCGTCATTAGCGGTGACGCCGGTGAGCTACGGTGTGTATAGTACCGAATATGTATCACGGTACTATACAAATACCGGAATACTGTACAACCCTAGTTTGAAGTGTTTCTGATCATATGCGGTCCTCTCCAAGGTTTCTCATAGTCATTCACATCGACGTCCCATTGGGGTTGTGAGTTTTTCCTTGCCCTTATGTGGACTCTGTACCGCGGATGTCGTTGTGGCTTGTGCAGCCCTTTGAGACACTTGTGATTTAGGGCTATATAAATAAACATTGATTGATTGATTGATTGATACAATCATGACCACTAAGGAACAAAGAATAGCTGAATATGCTACTTGAGATGTAACGACAACCGGTAATGATGATGATAAAACTACTGACGGTTACTGTTGATTGATTGATTGAAACTTGTATTAGTAGATTGCACAGTACAGTACATATTCCGTACAATTGACCACTAAATGGTAACACCCGAATAAGTTTTTCAACTTGTTTAAGTCGGGGTCCACGTTAATCAATTCATGGTACAAATATATACCATCAGCATAATACAGTCATCACACAAGTTAATCATCAGAGTATATACATTGAATTATTTACATTATTTACAATCCGGGGGGTGGGATGTGGAGGGGGTTGGGGCGGGGGGTTAGTTTTGGTTGCTATCAGCACTTACACACTCTTTCTGTGTGAATTACTCATGCCACAACATTTAGATCTACGACTTACAGTCCGGTGCGGCTAATATATGGAAAAATAATGTTTTTCTTCTAAAATTTAGTGGGTGCGTCTAATATACCGGTCAGGAAAATTTGGTATATGTAGCAAACATTTTATCAAAAACATTTTTTTATTGATATCAATTACGTGTTTATTGCAAAATAAACTGATATCGTTTTAACTGCCCAGCCCAACACGTGTACGAGTGTCTTTCTTTGTGTATGGTTTGTTTCACAAATTCCTCAGTAAATTCACCAAAACGTCACTGTGGCATTACTGAGTCTGTTTAGCTGATTGGAGAGCGAGCTTCCACAGCTAGCGGGTCCATGACGATGACTTATGTTTTGTTTGATCAGACATTTTACTGCCGCGTTCTAGGCACCGTTTAGAAGGTATGTTAATAAACATTTACACAATCTTTCTGTGTGAATAACTCATGTCACAACATATATATCTGCGACTTATAGTCTGGTGCTGCTAATATATGGAAACAATGTTTTTCTTCTAAAATTTAGTGGGTGCGTCTAATATACCGGTCAGGAAAATTTGGTATATGTAGCGAACATTTTATCAAACACATTTTTTTTATTGATATCAATGACGTGTTTATTGCAAAATATACTGATATCGTTTTATCTGCCCAGCCCAACACGTGTACGAGTGTCTTTCTTTGTGTATGGTTTGTTTCACAAATTCCTCAGTAAATTCACCAAAACGTCACTGTGGCATTACTGAGTCTGTTTAGCTGATTGGAGAGCGAGGTTCTGCAGCTAGTGGGTCCATGACGATGACTTATGTTTTGTTTGATCAGCCGTTTTACTGCCGCGTTCTCGGCACCGTTTAGAAGGTATGTTAATAAGCATTTACACAATCTTTCTGTGTGAATAACTCATGCCACAACATATATATCTGCGACTTATCGTCCGGTGCGGCTAATATATGGAAAAATAATGTTTTTCTTCTAAAATTTAGTGGGTGCGTGTAATATACCGGTCAGGAAAATTTGGTATATGTAGCAAACATTTTATCAAAAACATTTTTTTATTGATATCAATTACGTGTTTATTGCAAAATATACTGATATCGTTTTATCTGCCCAGCCCAACACATGTACGAGTGTCTTTCTTTGTGTATGGTTTGTTTCACAAATTCCTCAGTAAATTCACCAAAACGTCACTGTGGCATTACTGAGTCTGTTTAGCTGATTGGAGAGCGAGCTTCCGCAGCTAGCGGGTCCATGACGATGACTTATGTTTTGTTTGATCAGCCGTTTTACTGCCGTGTTACAGGCACCGTTTGGAAACAATTAAGGTATGTAAATAAACATTTACACAATCTTTCTGTGTAAATAACTCATGCCACAACATATTTATCGTCCGGTGCGGCTAATATATGGAAAAATAATGTTTTTCTTCAAAAATGTAGTGGGTGCGTCGAATATACCGGTCAGGAAAATTTGGTATATGTAGCAAACATTTTATCAAAAACATTTTTTTATTGATATCAATTACGTGTTTATTGCAAAATACACTGATATCGTTTTATCTGCCCAGCCCAACACGTGTACGAGTGTCTTTCTTTGTGTATGGTTTGTTTCACAAATTCCTCAGTAAATTCACCAAAACGTCACTGTGGCATTACTGAGTCTGTTTAGCTGATTGGAGAGCTAGCTTCCGCAGCTAGCGGGTCCATGACGATGACTTATGTTTTGTTTGATCAGCCGTTTTACTGCCGTGTTACAGGCACCGTTTGGAAACAATTAAGGTATGTAAATAAACATTTACACAATCTTTCTGTGTAAATAACTCATGCCACAACATATATATCTGCGACTTATCGTCCGGTGCGGCTAATATATGGAAAAATAATGTTTTTCTTCAAAAATGTAGTGGGTGCGTCGAATATACCGGTCAGGAAAATTTGGTATATATAGCAAACATTTTATCAAAAACATTTTTTTATTGATATCAATTACGTGTTTATTGCAAAATATACTGATATCGTTTTATCTGCCCAGCCCAACACGTGTACGAGTGTCTTTCTTTGTGTATGGTTTGTTTCACAAATTCCTCAGTAAATTCACCAAAACGTCACTGTGGCATTACTGAGTCTGTTTAGCTGATTGGAGAGCGAGCTTCCGCAGCTAGTGGGTCCATGACGATGACGTATGTTTTGTTTGATCAGCCGTTTTACTGCCGCGTTCTAGGCACCATTTAGAAGGTATGTTAATAAACATTTTCACAATCTTTCTGTGTAAATAACTCATGTCACAACATATATATCTGCGACTTATAGTCTGGTGCTGCTAATATATGGAAACAATGTTTTTCTTCTAAAATTTAGTGGGTGCGTCTAATATACCGGTCAGGAAAATTTGGTATATGTAGCGAACATTTCATCAAACACATTTTTTTTATTGATATCAATGACGTGTTTATTGCAAAATATACTGATATCGTTTTATCTGCCCAGCCCAACACGTGTACGAGTGTCTTTCTTTGTGTATGGTTTGTTTCACAAATTCCTCAGTAAATTCACCAAAACGTCACTGTGGCATTACTGAGTCTGTTTAGCTGATTGGAGAGCGAGCTTCTGCAGCTAGTGGGTCCATGACGATGACTTATGTTTTGTTTGATCAGCCGTTTTACTGCCGCGTTCTCGGCACCGTTTAGAAGGTATGTTAATAAACATTTACACAATCTTTCTGTGTGAATAACTCATGCCACAACATATATATCTGCGACTTATAGTCCGGTGCGGCTAATATATGGAAAACTAATGTTTTTCTTCTAAAATTTACTGGGTGCGTCTAATTTACCGGTCAGGAAAATTTGGTATATGTAGCAAACATTTTATCAAAAACATTTTTTTATTGATATCAATTACGTGTTTATTGCAAAATATACTGATATCGTTTTATCTGCCCAGCCCAACACGTGTACGAGTGTCTTTCTTTGTGTATGGTTTGTTTCACAAATTCCTCAGTAAATTCACCAAAACGTCACTGTGGCATTACTGAGTCTGTTTCGCTGACTGGAGAGCTAGCTTCCGCAGCTAGCGGGTCCATGACGATGACTTATGTTTTGTTTGATCAGCCGTTTTACTGCCGCGTTCTAGGCACCGTTTAGAAGGTATGTTAATAAACATTTTCACAATCTTTCTGTGTATATAACTCATGTCACAACACATATATCTGCGACTTATAGTCCGGTGCGGTTAATATATGGAAAAATAATGTTTTTATTCTAAAATTTAGTGGGTGCGGCTAGGAAAATGTGGAATATCTAGCGAACGTTTTATCAAACACATTTTTGTAATTGATATCAATGACGTTTTTATTGCAAAATATACTGATATTGTTTTATCTGCCCAGCTCTAAAGCGCCTCAACCGAAACGAAGCATTTTATCAAAAGTAGCGCAGACTATCACAATTGAACGAAAAGCTACCAGCTGCCTCCGACATGTACTCTCCCACTCCCACCATGTAGCAGCAGTCGGATAAGAAAGAACCCAACATTGTTGACTAACTGGGTCAAGGACAGGTCAGTAGCGACCTGCCTTCCGTGAGGATTTGCTTTTTTTTCCCCTTCAGTGCGATACCTGCAGGGCTTGTCTGTACAGACTTCAGTCCCGAACCAAACAGGTGTCACAATCAATGCACATGCTGCCCGTTTCTGTCGTTGCAACACAGACGGACATAAATCCAATTTACAGACGAGTATTTCAAGAGGATGTACTCCCTGAAATTGCAATTCAAATTATAATTTTTTGTATTAGATGTGACAGTACTCAGCCGTCCAAAAATAATCTTGTTACGGCGCTCGACGTAATAAACACAGGTCTGAATCATTCTTCTTTGGAGTCCATTGTCTGAGTCTCCCTGGTTGAGAGTGCAACACGTGATGCTGCAGTTCATCATCATATTCATGAATTGATTTAGGGATGGCGGTGGGAGGAGTAGTGGCAGGACGCCAGGGAGGAACTCTTTTCACTGGAGGGGCGTAGAAATGGTTTTATATATCAGGTTGGTATTTTTTATGTTCGTACATGCATTCCGAGGTTTGTGCTTCCGTAAGGTTTTCACATTTTTATAAATGAGGCCCCTGGATCGATGCAGTTGAGACCGGGTGAAAAAAGCTTGGGCAACATAAATGGTAGGGGTGTGGGAAAAAAATTTATTCGAATTCGAATCGCGATTCTCACGTTGTGCGATTCAGAATCAATTCTAATTTTTAAAAAACCTATTTAAATTTTTTTAAATTTTTTTTTATTATTTAAAAAAACTTCTTTTTTTTTTTTTTTAATTAATCAATCCAACAAAACAATACACAGCAATACCATAACAATGCAATCCAATTCCAACACCAAACCCGACCCAGCAACACTCAGAACTGCAATAAACAGAGCAATTGAGAGGAGACACAAACACGACACAGAACAAACTAAAAGTAGTGAAACAAAAATGAATATTATCAACAACAGTATCAATGTTAGTTACAATTTCAACATAGCAGTGATTAAAAATCCCTCATTGACATTATCATTAGACATTTATAAAAAAAAATTAAAAAAAAGAACAATAGTGTCACAGTGGCTTACACTTGCATCGCATCTCATCAGCTTGACAACACACTGTGTCCAATATTTTCACAAAGATAAAATAAGTCATATTTTTGGTTCATTTAATAGTTAAAACAAATTTACATTATTGCAATCAGTTGATAAAACATTGTCCTTTACAATTATAAAAGCTTTTTACAAAAATCTACTACTCTGCTTGCATGTCAGCAGACATGAATCGGGGAAAAAACGTTTTTGAATCGAGAATCGTGTTGAATTGAAAAAAAAAAAAAGATTTTGAATCGAATCGTGACCCCAACAATCGATATCGAATCGAATCGTGGGACACCCAAAGATTCACAGCCCTAATAAATGGCAACGACAACGGATTTCAGCATTCAACCATTAACCCCCGTTATGTTACAGGTCAAACAGACCTGTTTTAAAGTTGGAAGATCTATGAAAAATAGTTTTAAGTATTTTTTTTCAGTATGAAACGTCTTCTGCTTGCCTTATTTAGTGTAATCAGCGAGAAATGTGAAAATGGTTCCTCTTACATACTTGTAATGGTGCATGTTTATATCACATAGTCACTGTTCGGGTCAATTTGACCCGGCAGTCAAACTGACTGGAGGTAAAAGGGTGTCAGAAATGTCAGACTATTTCTTGCTTTGCAACTGTCAGACATATTTTACCCCAATCACACACACACAGGTGCAGGTGTTTTGACTTTTGCCGAGAATCATTTATGTTCTGGCGGGAAAATTCCACCCACATTTAGTAAACACTCCACAGGGTAGGGGCTGAACATATAAAATATTCTCTGCATGGGAGTCCTACCCACATTAGACTCTGTCAGGCAAAATGAGCAGCAGAAGCAAAAGGATGTCAGTCCAGGATGTTCTGGAAGTCATCATTGATTATGACAGTGAAATAGAGGAGAATGTGTCTGGAGACGAAGACTATCTTGGGCGAAATTCTCATTCTAATGATTCTAATTTTGAACCAGATGAGGGAAATGCTATTCCTATTCCTCCATGCAAGACATTCATGTAAAAAAAAAAATGGTAAAACACAGTGGTCTTCACCCCCAAATACGAGTCAGGCAAAACTGTCTGCGGAAAACACAATAAAAAAAACTATGATAACAGTGACAAGTCAACTTTTGAGCTGGTCCATACAGAAAACCATTCTGGAAATAAATAATCTAAACGGGAGGCCTGTTTTTCAGAGAAGTGGAAGAAGCTGTGGACAAAACACATTTATGTGCGTATTTGGGGCTCCTCATTCTGGCTGGGGGTCTATGAGTCAAAGGTTGAATCGACAGCCGGTCTATGGGATGCAAAGACAGGCAAGGCGGTATTTTTCACAACGCCTCTGGAGAGTTTTCGCATTTTCTCCAGAGTAATTGAGACGGACAGTGTGGGGACAAGTGGGTAGAGCAACTACTCTATAACCCAGGCCCTATTATTACAGTGAATGAAAGGCTGGTGGCATTCCGAGGTCTCTGCCCGTTCAGGCAATACATGCCTTCCAAACCAGCTAAATATGGTGGTTACCCTAAATATTGATAGAATAGTTCAATTAGAGTTGTAAGGTATACCGGTATTAGTATAGTACCGCGATACTAACGAATCATTTTCAGTACGATACCGTCTCTGAAACATATCGGTCCCGCATCCCCCCGAAGTCACGTCGAGTTATTGCTGGTTTATGAGCAGACGAGCATGTTTGGCAGTGCACAATCACAGAGTACTTAGAAACAATGTGTGTAGACAGAAAAGGGAGAACGGACGCATTTTGGCTTAAAAACTAACGATAAAGGTAAAGTTATAACACTGAAACGCCCTCAGGAAGAGATGCTTTAAGACATGGCTAGCTAGCTAGCGGCTAATATCTATCCGCCGTCGGCAGTGTTTTAGCGACTTCTAAATCACTAATCCTGGTCTCCATGGCGATAAATAAAGTATGTTTTTTACAAGTATCATCCCTGCAGGACGAGGAATAGCTAAACATGCTTCACTACACACCGGCATTAAAATGTAAACAAACACCATGGGTGGATCTACACCTAACATCCACTGTAATGATACCAAGTACAGGCACGTATCTAGTCGATACTACTATGATTACGTCGATATGTTTTGGCATCACAACATCTTCTTTCGTTTTTTTAAAATGTATATTATGTTTATTAACTCGGAAAACTTTGAATATGACCAATGTATGATCCTGTCACTACTTGGTATCCGATTGATACCCAAATTTGTGGTATCATCCAAAACTAATGTAAAGTATCAAACAACAGAAGAATAAGTGATTATTACATTTTAACAGAAGTGTAGATAGAACATATTAAAAGAGAAATTAAGCAGATATTAACAGTAAATGAACAAGTAGATTATTAATTAATTTTCTACCACTTGTCCTTAATAATGTTGACAAAATAATAGAATGATAAATGACACAATATGTTACTGCATACGTCAGCAGACTAATTAGGAGTCTTTGCTTACTTACTACTAAAAGACAAGTTGTCTTGTATGTTCACTATTTTATTTAAGGACTTAACTGCAATAAGAAACATATGTATAATGTACCCTAAGATATTTTTGTTAAAATAAAGCCAATAATGACATACAAAAATTAGAGGTATTTTATTTGAACTAAGCTAAATTATCTGCCAATAGAACAAGAAAATTTGGCTTGTCAAGACTTTCCAAAACAAGTCAAATTAGCTAAACTCAATGAACTCAAAAATACCTTAAAATAAGTATATTCTCACTAATAACAAGTGCACTTTTCTTGGTAGAAAAAAAAATAGACCTTTTTGCTCAATATGTTGAAAAATATTCTTAAATGAAGTAAATACTAGTGCCATTATCTTGACATAATGATATACGCTCGGCATCAAGATTTTTTTTTCATGCTTGAAGTATGAAATTATTACTTTAAAAAAGTAGTTTTATACTTGTGAGTGTTGATGACATAGCTTTGCAACAGTTGATATTCTAGTTTCAAGCATGTTTTACACAATATAGGTCATAAAATCTCAGCAACAAGTTGTAATATCTTACTGAGATCATTTAGGACCAAAACCCTTAAAACAAGTAAAGCACTCCAACATGAAATCTGCTTAGTGAGAAAAATTATCTTATCAGGCAGAAAATAAACAAATATCACACTTATTTGAGATATTTAATCTTACTTAGATTTCAGTTTTTGCAGTGTATGCTGTTGTTTTCGGCTGTATGAACCGTTCAAATCACAAAAAGGATAAAGGTTTCTTCAGAGTCCCTTGAGAGGTAATCAAGGCGGGCGGAAGAGTGCAGGATTTTAGGAAACTGCGCCAAGAAAAACGGCATGCACTCCAGACCGAGGGAGCAAAGTCAAAGAGTGCACAAGCTTGCAGTGACCACCAAAAGAAAGAGTACCGAAAACCGCACTGCCGAAACCGGATGTAAACAAGACGCACCGCCATTGTCTGGAATGTTGTCAGCATGCCTGCGATGTGGACGTGATGTTTATACATATTGCAGATTTACCCGCGGAAACTTGAAAAAAACCTCAACAAATGACATTGTACAATAAGCAGCAACATTTGAAAATATGGCAAAATGATTTAAAAAAAAAAAACAAATGTTAATACTAATTAATAAGAGGGGCAGTACAGGGGTTAGTGTATGTGCCTCACAACACAAAAGTCCTGGGTTCTGTGTGGAGTTTGCATGTTCTCCCCGTGACTGCGTGGGTTCCCTCCGGGTACTCCGGCTTTCTCCCACCTCCAAAGACATGCACCTGGGGATAGGTTGATTGGCAACACTAAATTTGCCCTAGTGTGTGAATGTTGTCTGTCTATCTGTGTTGGCCCTGTGATGAGGTGGCGACTTGTCCAGGGTGTACCCCGCAGCTGAGATAGGCTCCAGCACCCCCCGCCACCCCAAAAGGGATAAGCGGTAGAAAATGTATTGATGGAATACTAATTAATAAAACATTATTTGTTTTTAAATGTATGTACCGTATTTTTCGGAGTATAAGTCGCACTTGCTGATAATGCATAATAAAGAAGGAAAAAAACATATATAAGTCGCCAAACTATGAAAAAAACTGCGACTTATAGTCCGAAAAATACGGTATACATTTTTTGAGCCTTTTTAAAGAAAATCGTATCATCGTAGCAAATTATATGCAAATTACACGATGGCGCCATGGGGACCACGCCCCTGACCATGCTTCCGCCGCCACAGGTATCTTGGCAGTCGAGGGCATACCCTGTAAGTTAGCTGCTGCAATCTACCAAACCTAATTTCATTGATAGTTTATAGCAGTGTTTTTCAACCTTTTTTGAGCCAAGGCACATTTTTTTCATTGAAAAAATCCAAAGGCACACCAGCAGCAGGAATCATTAAAAAATTGAACTCGATATTGACAATACAAAGTCGTCGTCACAATTGTTGGATATGAATTTAAACCATAGCCAACCATGCTTCACTATACTTGTCTCAAAGTACTGTCATGACCTGTCACATCACGCCATGACTTATTTTGAGTTTTTTGCTGTTTTCCTGTGTGTAGTGTCTTGCGCTCCTATTTTGGTGGCTTTTCCTGTTTTGTTGGTATTTTCTTGTTGCAGTTTCATGTCTTCCTTTGAGCGCTATTCCCCGCACCTGCTTTGTTTTAGCAATCAAGACTATTTCAGTTGTTGCTATCCTTTTTTGTGTGGACATTGTTGTCATGTCATGTAGGGATGTACTTTGTGGACGCCGTCTCTGCTCCACACGCTGTAAGTCTTTGCTGTCGTCCAGCATTCAGTTTTTCTTTATTTTGTAGCCAGTTCAGTTGTAGTTTCGTTCTGCATAGCCATCCCTAAGCTTCAATGCCTTTTTTTAGGGGCACTCATCTTTTGTTTATTTTTGGTTTAAGCATTAAGATACCTTTTTACCTGCACACTGCCTCCCGCTGTCGTCTTCATATTGTGATCATGACAAACCATGTTCCCGACAAAGCAATTATCTACCAGTTGCCACCTACTGATATGGAGGAGTATTACACGGTTACGCTGCCGAGCTCTAGTCAGCACAGACACTCAACAACGGCACATTATTTGCGGATTATAAATACTGGTTTGCAAAAAATATTTTTAACCCAAATAGCTGAAATTAGATAATCTCCCAAGGCACACCAGACTGTATCTCACTTCACACTAGGGGCACAGTGGTTGAAAAACACTGCTTTATAGATTGCATTATCATTTTGACTTGGCTCTGGTGTAGGGCTGGGCGATATATCGATATAGTCGATATATCGCGGGTTTGTCTCTGTGCGATATAGAAAATGACTATATCGTGATATTCGAGTATACGTTCTAACGCAGTTGCTTTTAGCTGCGGGCATTACACTACAGGCTCTTCTCACTCTTTCCTGTCTCTCCTTCTCACAGAGACTTAAACAAGCGCACCTTCTTACATACGTCACATACGTGCAACGTCATACGCCTTCGCGGAGCAGAGAGGTAGTGACATGGTAAAGTTAGCTGTGATGTTAGCGGTAATACGAGAGAGAGAAGGTGCAAATCTGGTAACAAATGGAGGAAGAAGAATCAATTACCTAGAAAAACAGCACGGGGTCCATCGTATGGCGGTGGTTTGGCTTCAAGTGGGAATATGTCGAACAGACAACCGTAATTTGTCAAGTGTGGGGCAAAAGCGTTGCTACAAAAAGTAGCATTACTGCTAATTTGTAGCATCATTTGAAAAGTCACCCGCTAGACAGGGGTCGGGAACCTTTTTGGCTGAGAGAGCCATGAAAGCCAAATATTTTAAAGTGTATTTCCGTGAGAGCCATATAATATGTTTTAACACTGAATACAAATAATGCGTGCATTTTTAAGTAAGACCAACATTTTTAGGGTATAATAAGTATCTTATTCTTTTTAATAACATTGTTATTCTGAAACTAACCAATAATAAACAAAATACTTCTTACTATTAATGCGACTTCTTAAACAGGTGCGGTAGAAATGGATGGATGGATTAAAATGCATGAGAATGTTTTATATTTTGAACGTTATTTTTAACACTGTGATTACCAGCGGAATTAATCATTACTTATGGTGCAATGTCAATGTCAGCTAAGATTTATCTGAGAGCCAGATACAGTCATCAAAAGAGCCGTTCCCTACCCCTGCGCCGGAGAATGAAGAGTGCTTGAAACTCTGCATGTCTACTACACCTACTCAGTGGCCTAGTGGTTAGAGTGAGATCGGTAGGTTGTGAGTTCAAACCCCGGCCGAGTCATACCAAAGACTATAAAAATGGGACCCATCACCTCCCTGCTTGGCACTCAGCATCAAGGGTTGGAGTTGGGGGTTAAATCACCAAAAATGCTGCTGCTCACCGCTCCCCTCACCTCCCAGGGGGTGAACAAGGGGATGCGTCAAATGCAGAGGACACATTTCACTACACCTACTGTGTGTGTGACAATCATTGGTACTTTAACTTTAACTTAATGTCAATATCTCCGTACAGTGCCACACCCACAAAATGCAGAGACAACCATTTCCACATCAACACCGTATGAAAAAAAAGGCTGAAGCTTAGAGGTGACAGAGCTTTCGCCGTTGCTGCTCCCAAGCTCTGGAACGACCTACCTCTGAGTGTTAGACAAGCCTCCTCTCTTCCTGTTTTTAAATCTCTCTTAAAAACATACTTTTATTCCATGGCTTTTAACACTGAGTGATATCCATCCTGCAATGGCGCCCCATAATACACCTGCTGTAAACCTGTTTTTATGTTTTTATTTATTCTATTTTATTTTATTTTTTTTTATCGTGTTCTGTTTGTGTTGTGTTGTGTTTGCTCGGTACTCGTTTTATCTTTTACCCTGCCCATTGTACAGCACTTTGGCTACCCCTGTGGTAAATTTTAAATGTGCTTTATAAATAAAGTTGATTTGATTTGATTTGATTTGATAGTGACATCATGCACAAATGTGCACTAATAGCTTGTTTTAAAATGTCTCTGACAATCTTGCACTTTCTGTTTTGGAAAGGACATTAATGTTTGTGCCACTGCTTAATAACGGTTTAATAAATACAGTTTTGGTCAATTGACTTACCGTATTTTTCGGAGTATAAGTCGCTCCGGAGTATAAATCGCACCGGCTGAAAATGCATAATAAAGAAGGAAAAAA
Organism: Nerophis lumbriciformis; assembly: GCF_033978685.3. Classification (NCBI taxonomy): domain Eukaryota; kingdom Metazoa; phylum Chordata; class Actinopteri; order Syngnathiformes; family Syngnathidae; genus Nerophis; species Nerophis lumbriciformis. The sequence goes on from NC_084573.2 coordinate 28,210,606, forward strand.
ACATATATAAGTTGCATTTTTTGGGGAAATTTATTTGATAAAACCCAACACCAAGAATAGACATTTGAAAGGCAATTTAAAATAAATAAAGAATAGTGAACAACAGGCTGAATAAGTGTACGTTATATGAGGCATAAATAACCAACTGAGAAGGTGCCTGGTATGTTAACGTAACATATTATGGTAAGAGTCATTCAAATAACTATAACATATAGAACATGCTATACGTTTACCAAACAATCTGTCACTCCTAATCGCTAAATCCCATGAAATCTTATACGTCTAGTCTCTTACGTGAATGAGCTTAATAATATTATTTGATATTTTACAGTAATGTGTTAATAATTTCACACATAAGTCGCTCCTGAGTATAAATCGCACCCCCGGCCAAATTATGAAAAAAAACTGCTACTTATAGTCCGAAAAATACGGTAGTTGTGATTTCCCTCTCTGCATGAAAGTTTAAAATGAGCATAAATTAATGCAGTATGAAGAAGAATGTTTTAATGTAGACACATAGAATCATCATTAAGGCTGCAGCTAACGATTATTTTTCTATCGATTAATCTATAGATTATTTTTTTTTTTTTTCGATTAATCGGTTAATCTATAGATTATTTTTTTCGATTAATCTATAGATTATTTTTCCTTTTATCGATTTTTTTATTTATTTAAAATGAAGATGAAAAAATAAATGTAGGCCAGTTTTTTCAAAAGGCATGGCTTTTATTTACAAAAAAAAAGTATGGTCACTTAGTCAACATTGACAACAACATGACAAAATATTCTGTAACAATGTAAACATTTAAAACTTTTAACATTTAACAAAATTAAAAGTAGCTTGTTTGATTTTTAATGTGCAAATATAATATAAACATACAGTGCAAATCTTATTATTCTGCAATAGTATAAGCCAGGGGTCGGCAACCCAAAATGTTGAAAGAGCCATATTGGACCATAAATACAAAAACAAATCTGTCTGGAGCCGCAAAAAATTAAAAGCCATATTACATACAGATAGTGTGTCATGGAATTAAGAGGACTTAAAGGAAACTAAATGACCTCAAATATAGCTACAAATGAGGCATAATGATGCAATATGTACATATAGCTAGCCCAAATAGCCTGTTAGCATCGATTAGCTTGCAGTCATGCAGTGACCAAATATGTCTGATTAGCACTCCACACAAGTCAATAACATCAACAAAACTCACCTTTCATGCACAACCTCTTAAGTTTGGTGGACAAAATGAGACAGAAAAAGAAGTGGCATAAAACACGGCCAAGAAAGTTGGAGAAAGTTGTACATGTAAACAAACTACGGTGAGTTCAGGGACCGCCAAAATTAGTAGGACAAAACGCCGCTCGCCAAATACTCGAATCAGTGAAGCATGTTTAATATAAACAGTGTGCTTTGTAACAATTAGGAAGGTTTGTGTCATGTTTGTCCTTCTACAGAAACCATATTAAAACAAAAAATATATTTTTTTCCCCCTCATTTTTTTCCATTTTTCATACATTTTTGAAAAAGCTCCAGAGAGCCACCAAGCGGCGCTAAAGAGCCGCATGCGGCTCTAGAGCCGCGGGTTGCCGATCCCTGGTCTAGTCTCTTACGTGAATGAGCTAAATAATATTATTTGACATTTTACGGTAATGTGTTAATAATTTCACATAAGTCGCTCCTGAGTATAAGTCGCACCCCCGGCCAAACTATTAAAAAAAAACTGTGACTTATAGTCCGAAAAATACGGTAGTTGTGATTTCCCCTCTCTGCATGAAAGTTTAAAATGAGCATATATTTATGCAGTATGAAGTTTTAATGTAGACACATAGAATCATCATACTGCTGTGATTATATGCATCAAGTGTTCATTCAAGGCCATATCACCCAGCCTTACTCTAGTCATTGAAAATGTTTTCTTTCCAACAGCAGGTCTTGAAAAGAGGTGTCATCTTATATTGCGGTTGGTCTTCCATGGTAATACTGACTCATGCGCTACTGCTCCTCGCAGCGTAGAGCCCCTGCCAGCTTTTATTAGGGTTGCGGGCGACGCCATTTGCCGGGTTGAAACTTTCAGTGGAAACCTATGGGGCAGTATGTGGGTTAATGTGATGGAACACGAGTGGAGCTGAGCTCAGACCATCAGAGAGTCATTGACGCGGCCGAGCCCGGCGCTCCGTCTCTCTCGTGCTCTACCGTTTCGCTCCTCTCTAAGCAGCCATCAATCGAGGCAGTGAAGCCATCAGCGCCCACGCTTGGCCCGCCTGTTACACTGCTCCGCTAGCTCCGTGTGCGTGGATATCTTTAGCGTTGGCGGGTGCTCGCGTGCCGAGCCCCTTGATTGGACTCTATAGCCGTGGCCTAAGCGTTAATGAACACCGCCTGCCAACCACGGTCTCGGTCCTCTCACCCGTCAATCTGGATGAGGGATCAGTGTGGCTGGATCCTAATGGGCCCTCTTCCACATTCCTCTTCCAGCAGTGTCGGCTAGAGATCAGGGGAGGATCTAATCTCAGCTCCTCACCGGTCCAACCGGCTCGCCTTCCGAGAGCATTGCGACTTAAAAAAAAAAAAAGCCCTGCTAACGTTCACATCAAAGGACCAAAAAGGAACTGGATCGCGATGAGAGAACAATAATTGGGAGGAATTTACTCCCAGAGATACACAACTGAAAATGCACTGGCAGACTGCAATTGGGAGCCTTTGGTTTTAACTATAATAACATGGCTGCCGGATGAAAAAGCATAGCGTGTCCAATTTTACAAAAACGCACAACACAAAGTAAATCTGACAGGCGTCTATGAGGAAATCAATGTTTTGCCTCTGTCAGCTTGCAATGACGGGTAACGAGTAGAGATGTCCGATAATTATCCCGATATTGTCCAACTCTTAATTACCGATAACGATATCAACCGATACCGATATATACAGTCGTGGAATTAACACATTATTATGCCTAATTTTGTTGTGATGCCCAGCTGGATGCACTAAACAATGTAACTTTACCATGAATTGATTAACGTGGACCCCGACTTAAACAAGTTGAAAAACTTAATCGGGTGTTACCATTTAGTGGTTAATTGTACGGAATATGTACTGTACTGTGCAATCTACTAATAAAAATGTCAATCAATCAATCAAAAAACAAGGTTTTCCAATACATACTTGCCAACCTTGAGACCTCCGATTTCGGGAGGTGGGGGGTGGGGTGCGGGGGCGTGGTTGGGGCCGGGGCGTGGTTGGGGGCGCGGTTAAGAGGGGAGGAGTATATTTACAGCTAGAATTCACTAAGTCAAGTATTTCATATATATATATATATATATATATATATATCTCCTCCCCGGGTTGGGGAGGAGATCTTGCCCCAAGTGGAGGAGTTCAAGTACCTCGGAGTCTTGTTCACGAGTGGGGGAAGAGTGGATCGTGAGATCGACAGGCGGATCGGTGCGGCGTCTTCAGTAATGCGGACGCTGTGTCGATCTGTTGTGGTGAAGAAGGAGCTGAGCCGGAAGGCAAAGCTCTCGATTTACCGGTCGATCTACGTTCCCATCCTCACCTATGGTCATGAGCTTTGGGTCATGACCGAAAGGACAAGATCACGGGTACAAGCGGCCGAAATGAGTTTCCTCCGCCGAGTGGCGGGGCTCTCCCTTAGAGATAGGGTGAGAAGCTCTGTCATTCGGGGGGAGCTCAAAGTAAAGCCGCTGCTCCTCCACATCGAGAGGAGCCAGATGAGGTGGTTCGGGCATCTGGTCAGGATGCCACCCGAACGCCTCCCTAGGAAGGTGTTTCGGGCACGTCCGACCGGTAGGAGGCCACGGGGAAGACCCAGGACACGCTGGGAAGACTATCTCTCCCGGCTGGCCTGGGAACGCCTCGGGATCCCCCGGGAGGAGCTGGACGAAGTGGCTGGGGAGAGGGAAGTCTGGGCTTCCCTGCTTAAGCTGCTGCCCCCGCGACCCGACCTCGGATAAGCGGAAGAAGATGGATGGATGGATATATATATATATATATATATATATATATATATATATATATATATATATATATATATATATATATATATATATATATATATATATATATATATATATCTACATCCTGAAAATATGCAAACAAAACTGTGTTTAGATAATTGATACTTCAAACTTGCATAAATAAATCTTAAGGAATATAACATAACTTGGCTTCTGAGAGCTTCAAAATGTAATGAATAAAACGCTAAAGTTGTTGATAAACAAGCAATTATTTAAATAATTAAATATGGTCATTTTAAATGAATTATTGTGATCATTTAAAATTAATTATTTCCAATATGTTTATTTTAATGTATAATTCTATGGCTGCATGTAATAAGGAGTCAGAAAAAATACAAATAAAAATACAATTCATTTTGATGTTTTTAACAAAATATAGTAAAAATGTATTTAGTTTATTTTTTAAATTAATAAATATATTTATTTTTAGGTAAGATAAACATAATACAATTTATCTCTAGTCTGGATGATTTAGTTCTTGTCACCCTGTTGACCTCCCGTCATAAAAAAAAGGCTGTCCTCACTTAGGTCCGCCCCCTCCAGCTCCGGCTGAAAATCGGGAGATTTTCGGGAGAATATTTGTCCCGGGAGGTTTTCGGGAGAGGCGCTGAATTTCGGGAGTCTCCCGAAAAATTCGGGAGGGTTGGCAAGTATGTCCAATATAGGAGAACAACTTCAACTCCAGTTATGTAAAAAAGTGCCAACATGGCACTGTCATATTTATTATTGAAGTCACAAAGTGCATTATTTTTTTTAACATGCCTCAAAACAGCAGCTTGGAATTTGGGACATGCTCTCCCTGAGATAATCCTGATACCCACTACAACTATGGGAAATACTATACTTTGACTTTCACAAAGTGTATTATTTTGTATTTTTTTTAAACATGCCTCAAAACAACACCTACTCAGTGGCCTAGTGGGTAGAGTGTCCGCCCTGAGATCGGTAGGTCGTGAGTTCAAACCCCGGCCGAGTCATACCAAAGACTATAAAAATGGGATCCATTACCTCCCTGCTTGACACTCAGCATCAAGGGTTGGAATTAGGGGTTAAATCACCAAAAATGATTCCCGGGCGCGGCACCGCTGCTGCCCACTGCTCCCCTCACCTCTTAGGGGGTGAACAAGGGGATGGGTCAAATAGAGAGGACACATTTCACCACACCTAGTGTGTGTGACAATAATTGGTACTTTAACTTTAAAAACAATGACGGCACACAGCTTCAGTCCAGAGTATACTAGAGCATACTTGCCAACCTTGAGTCCTCCAAATTCGGTAGATGAGGGGGGGTGTATATTGTAGCGTCCTGGAAGAGTTAGTGCTGCAAGGGGTTCTGGGTATTTGTTCTGTTGTGTTTATGTTGTGTTACGGTGCGGATGTTCTCCTGAAATGTGTTTGTCATTCTTGTTTGGTGTGGGTTCACAGTGTGGCGCATATTTGTAACAGTGTTAAAGTTGTTTATACGGCCACCCTCAGTGTGACCTGTATGGCTGTTGGCCAAGTATGCTTTGCATTCACTTATGTGTGTGTAAAAGCCGCATATATTATGTGACTGTGCCGGCACGCTGTTTGTATGGAGAAAAAGCGGACGTGACGACAGGTTGTAGAGGACGCTAAAGGCAGTGCCTTTAAGGCACGCCCCCAATAATGTTGTCCGGGTGGAAATCGGGAGAATGGTTGCCCCGAGAGATTTTCGGGAGGGGCACTGAAATTCGTGAGTCTCCGGGGAATATCGGGAGGTTGAAACTGATACCGATAATTTCCGATATTACATTTTAAAGCATTTATCGGCCGTCACTCTAGTAACGAGTGTGGATCGTTCGGCCAACCTTCAGTATCACACGATTTTCGTGAAAAATGCACGTCATGGCCATTGCTGAATAAAGGGGCTGTTTGCAACTTCCCCACCGTATTTATTTTCAAATAAAAAAAATACACCATTGGCTAGCTCATGCTAGTTTTTACTCATATGGATTCTTCATTCATCACTCCAAGCAATGTTGGTAAGGTTTACAATATAATTAAATCTGTTTATACTTACTAAACCGTCCCATGTGGGATGTCTGTAGGAGTGTTGTCATGGATATTTATACGTGCTATCGTCGATTACAATAGCTAATATGCTAACACGTTTACGAGTGTCTGTGTTAGTATTATTAACTTATAATGGCATTCTTTTTGTATTGTTTCAGTTTCACAAATTCCTCAGTACATTCACCAAAATGTCACCGTGGAGTTATTGGGTCTGGTTAGCTGATTGGAGAGCTAACTTCCGTAGCTAGTGGGTCCATGACGATGACTTCTGTTTTGTTTGATCATCCGTTTTACTGCCGTGTTAGACACCGTTTAGAAACAATTAAGGTATGTAAATAAACATTTACAGAATCTTTCGGTGCAAATAACTCATTTCGCAACGTATATATCTGCGGCTAATACATGGGAAATGTGTTTTTTCTTTTTAAATTTAATGGGTGTGGCTTATGTCCTGTTGCACTCTGTACTCTGGAAAATACGGTACTTAGTTTATGAAATTTAAAAAAATTCTGGCCCAAACAAAAATAATTGGTGTTTACGATTGCAGTCACGCTCTTGTTATTATATAATTTAAATTCAATGTCAGCAAATGCTAACTATCCAAATTGTTATCATTGGCTAACAACACTAAAGCTAATGCGCGTGCATGTGTTACGTAAATACGTAGTGGAAATTTAGCGCCCTCTACGCATCGGTGTAAATAATGCAAACATGCCTTTCTCTGCTGATCACAAACACAACCCTACAGTATCTGGCTGACACTTTATGTGTCTAGTCCCCCTGCTGAAAAGTGGCTAGCAGCTAGTGATGTGTCTCCATACACAGTGTGGAGCTGCTCCCCCAAGTTAATAATCACCTCCATCACGGCACATAAACTGCATTCCTTAGTATCTTATGTATCATTATCAAGTATTGTAATACTGGAGGACCAGGCTAAACATGTTACACAGCAAGATCGAGGCATGGGCAGGCATGCTAATAGCTAAGCCAGCTTGAAACAACACCAAGACATAAGTCATGAGTAAAGTTTAGGATGATATTACCGCAGAAGGAAGCAGTGATATTAACAAGTAGATTAATAAGAGTTTGAGAGACTGTAAATGGAGTGGATCAATCCATTAGTGGTGGTGTTGATAACAATGGTAGTATTAGTATAATATTGATACTTAAGTGTTTAGATCAAAATTGTTATTTTCTGAAAATCATAATTCCCTGGACACAGGAGGACTTTGAGGGCAAAACCCAAATGATTTAAAGAAGTACATAGTGTTTTTTTGTTTAATTGTTGTGTACTATTGACTTTGTTTTGCTCAAACATTTCTATATTATAAAAGAGAATAAAGAACTAGTGTGAATATTGTGATGATAATGTTAAACCGTCTTATTTAGCCTTTATTTAACCAGGTAAAAATCCCATTGAGATCAAGGATCTCTTTTCCAAGGGAGACCTGGCCAAGAGGGCAGCAGCAAGGTTACATTAAAAAACAGTAAACAACACATAAAACATCACATTTACAACATTAAAACTTGCTCACATGACACGTGCATACAGACAAGGTAGACTGCAATCCTTTCACAGAAGCTTTAAAGGCCTACTGAAACCCAACACACAGTCTGGTAGTTTATATATCAATGATGAAATCTTAACATTGCAACACATGCCAATACGGCCGGGTTAGCTTACTAAAGTGCAATTTTAAATTTTGCGCAAAATATCCTGCTGAAAACGTCTCGGTATGATGACGTCAGCGCGTGACGTCACAGATTGTGGAGGACATTTTGGAACAGCATGGTGGCCAGCTATTAAGTCGTCTGTTTTCATCGCAAAATTCCACAGTATTCTGGACATCTGTGTTGGTGAATCTTTTGCAATTTGTTCAATGAACAATGGAGACAGCAAAGAAGAAAGCTGTAGGTGGGAAGCGGTGTATTGCGGCCGACTTCAGCAACACAAACACGACCGGTGTTTCTTTGTTTACATTCCCGGAAGATGACAGTCAAGCTTTACCATTGGCCTGCGGTGAACTGGGACAACAGAGACTCTTACCAGGAGGACTTTGAGTTGGATATGCAGACGTGGTACCGTGAGTACGCATGCAGCTGCGGCTTCCAAACATTTGATCGCTTGCCCGTACGTGCGTGCCGCTATGTGCATGTCACGTACGTAACTTTGGGGACTTTGGGGAAATATATGTGCTGTATGAACTTTGGGGAGGTGAACGGTACTTTGGGCTGTGGGATTGAGTGTGTTGTGCAGGTGTTTGAGTTGTATTGGCGGGTTATATGGAGGGGAGGGGGGAGGTGTTTGTTATGCGGGATTAATTTGTGACATATTAAATATAAGCCTGGTTGTGTTGTGGCTAATAGAGTATATATATGTCTTGTGTTTATTTACTGTTTTAGTCATTCCCAGCTGAATATCAGGTCCCACCCGCCTCTCACAGCATCTTCCCACTGCCCTCTAGTCCTTCACTCTCACTTTCCTCATCCACGAATCTTTCATCCTCGCTCAAATTAATGGGGAAATCGTTGCTTTCTTGGTCCGAATCGCTCTCGCTGCTGGTGGCCATGATTGTAAACAATGTGCGGATGTGAGGAGCTCCACAACCTGTGATGTCACGCGCATATCGTCTGCTACTTCCAGTACAGGCAAGGCTTTTTTATCAGCGACCAAAAGTTGCGAACTTTATCGTCGATGTTCTCTACTAAATGCTTTCAGCAAAAATATGGCAATATCGCGAAATGATCAAGTATGACACATAGAATGGACCTGCTATCCCTGTTTAAATTTCAGTAGGCCTTTAAACTCATTCAACGTAACAAGGGTTTGAAGTTTAATATTCGATTATAAATGCGTTCTTGCCCAGTTCAGTTCTTACTTTGGGGACGACAAATTGCAGAACATTCATTGAACGAAGATTGTGACTTCCTTGTTTCTTTGTTAAAAGACAAGACAGATAAGATGGAGTGATACCCAGAATGGTTTTGTAGATGAAAACATACCAATGATTGAGGCGTCGAGCACATAAAGATGTCCAGTTAACCATTGAGTATAACACACAATGGTGAGTAAGGGGAGCGCAGTTGGTGATGAATCTCAGTGCCCCGTGTTACACACTATCCAGCTTGTGGAGACAACATTCATGTACAACACATCTCCATAGTCAATAACAGGTAAAAAGGTTGTTTCCACCAATTTCTGTTTCACAGTAAAAGAAAAGCAAGACTTGTTTCTATAAAAAAATCCCAGTAAAAGTTTCAGTTTGTTTTTTTACAACACACTGAATGTGCTCCTTAAAACTCAAGTGGTCATCAATTAAAAATCCTAACTATTTAAAAGCAGATACTAACATAATTTGTTGCCCCTTTCTTGTTAAAATGTTCTCACACCGTGCTGATCTTACAGTTTTTGATGTGGTAAAGAACATACACTTTTTGGCACTCATCATAAACAAACGGAAAATGTTACAGTTAACACATGCGAATGATATCTGTATTGGTAATCTCCCTCAAGTCCGAGTGCGATGATTAAGTAGTCCCTGGGTAAATGTGCACGGGTGAGTCCAAGGCCACTTCATTGGAAAGTACATTTGAACGGCACTACAGCAGTGTTCTTTGCCCTCACGAGCACCAATTTGAAATTGATTTGAAACGGCGGAAAACACTTACGGAGCGTTTCATTGCACGGTTGCGGTTTTATTCAATATCATATCAGGGACATATTGCTCTTATTTCCTGTCAGGAGATGAATAGTGGGTGAGTGATGACGGGAACCAACCAGAAGTAGTGCTGAGTGATTTTACGATTTATTGTGAATTGTAATACCACATAAAAATTACATTTATATCGTTTCATTGTTTACATCGTGACTTTATGTCTGAGCTGGGGTTGTGCGGTATACCGGTACTAGTATAGTACAGCGATACTAATGAGTCAATATCGTTACTATACCGCCTTTAAAAAATACCTTTTTAATTTTTTTAACGGTCATTGCTGGTTTTACGAGCAGAGGAGCATGTTCGGCAACGCACAATCAAGGAGTACTTACAGGTAGACCTAGTGTGTCGACAGAAAAGGGAGAATAGACGCATTTTGTCCTTAAAACTAACGATAAAGAACAAGCTATAACACTAAAACGCCACTCGACACGAGGTGTGAGCGAGCTAGCGGCTAACGTCCAGCCGCCGTCTGCAGTGTTTTAGCTACTTCTAAATCACTAATCTTCGCCTCCATGGCGACAAATAAAGTACGTTTCCTACAAGTATCATCCCTGCAGGACGAGGAATAGCTAAACATGCTTCACTACACACCGTAGGAGGATATAATAGCTCACCGGTGTCACCGCTAACAAGCTGGCGCTTCACAATGTAAACAAAAACGCCATGGGTGGATCTACACCTGACATCCACTGTAATGATACCAAGTACAAGAGCGTATCTAGTTGATACTACTATGATTACATCTATATATTTTTTTCCTTTTTTTAAATTCGTATTATGTTTATAAACTCAGGAAATACGTCCCTGGACACATGAAGACTTAAATTCTGACTAATGTATGATCCTGTAACTACTTGGTATTGGATCGATACCCAAATTTGTGGTATCATTCAAAACTAACGTAAAACAACCAAACAACAAAAGAGTAAGTGATTATTACATTTTAACAGAAGTGTAGATAAAACATGCTAAAACAGAAAATAACCAGATATTAACAGTAGATTAATAATCCATTTTCTACAGCTTGTCCTTCGTAATTTTGACAAAATAATAGAATAAGAAATGACACAATATGTTACTGCATACGTCAGCAGACAATTAGGAGCCTTTGTTTGCTTACTTACTAATAAAAGACAAGTTGTCTAGTATGTTTATTACTTTATTTAAGGACAAAACTGTTATTGGATTGCAATAAGAAACATATGTTTAATGTACCGTAAGATTATTTGTTCAAATAAAGCCAAGAATGCATCTTTTTGTGGTCCCCTTTATTTAGAAAAGTATCAAAAAGTATCGAAATACTGGTACCGGTACCAAAATATTGGTATCGGGACAACCCTCGTCTGAGCTGCAGTTAATGCACAGTCGGAAAGAGATTCATAAGGCCCTATTTGTCAAAGTTTGCCAGACATATGAAACATGACGAATTTGGGGTGTGCTCTATTCACTTTAGCCAACAGATGGCAGTAGATTGTTGAATATCTTAAAATGTGTTTTGTGGCAATGTCAATTTTCAACACAGCCTCAGTTGCATGGCGCTTTCCATCATTTTCAGCAGACTGCCTTACAAAATGATCAACACCCTCTCCAGGAATGTGGCCAATAAAACTGCAGCAGTGATGCTACTTCTCTACGTCACTTGACAGAACTTTACGGCAGAACACGGATGTCAACAATGTAGCGGCGGAGGGTATAATGGAAGCTAAACAAACAAAACCCTAAGAGAAATCGGTGCCAAAAAGAGGTAAATGGTGGATTAAAGAAGTCAGACATCGACCGAGCAATGGTAATCTGCAAAACATCCCACCAACAACTTGTTACTAACGAGTCTCACAACCTGAACATGTGATTTTTAAGGACCCCCCACTTGTTGACCTATTGTAGTCCTTCTCAAATAGTGGGGCGCGTATGACTCTGGGGAACATGCTTATTACAAACCCAGTTTCCATATGAGTTGGGAAATTGTGTTAGATGTAAATATAAACGGAATACAATGATTTGCAAATCATTTTCAACCCATATTCAGTTGAATATGCTACAAAGACAACATATTTGATGTTCAAACTGATAAACATTTTTTTTTTGCAAATAATCATTAACTTTAGAATTTGATGCCAGCAACACGTGACAAAGAAGTTTGGGAAAGGTGGCAATAAATACTGATAAAGTTGAGGAATGCTCATCAAACACTTATTTGGAACATCCCACAGGTGTGCAGGCTAATTGGGAACAGGTGGGTGCCATGATTGGGTATAAAAACAGCTTCCCAAAAAATGCTCAGTCTTTCACAAGAAAGGATGGGGCGAGGTACACCACTTTGTCCACAACTGCGTGACCAAATAGTCAAACAGTTTAAGAACAACGTTTCTCAAAGTGCAATTGCAAGAAAATTTGGGATTTCAACATCTACGGTCCATAATATCATCAAAAGGTTCAGAGAATCTGGAGAAATCACTCCACGTAAGCGGCAAGGCCGGAAACCAACATTGAATGACCGTGACCTTCGATCCCTCAGACGGCACTGTATCAAAAACCGACATCAATCTCTAAAGGATATCACCACATGGGCTCAGGAACACTTCAGAAAACCACTGTCATTAAATACAGTTTGTCGCTACATCTGTAAGTGCAAGTTAAAGCTCTACTATGCAAAGCGAAAGCCATTTATCAACAACATCCAGAAACGCCGCCGGCTTCTCTGGGCCCGAGATCATCTAAGATGGACTCATGCAAAGTGGAAAAGTGTTCTGTGGTCTGACGAGTCCACATTTTAAATTGTTTTTGGAAATATTCGACATCGTGTCATCGGGACCAAAGGGGAAGTGAACCATCCAGACTGTTATCGACGCAAAGTTCAAAAGCCAGCATCTGTGATGGTATGGGGGTGCATTAGTGCCCAAGGCATGGGTAACTTACACATCTGTGAAGGCACCATTAATGCTGAAAGGTACAGTACATACAGGTTTTGGAACAACATATGCTTCCATCTAAGCGCCGTCTTTTTCATGGACGCCCCTGCTTATTTCAGCAAGACAATGCCAAGCCACATTCAGCACGTGTTACAACAGCGTGGCTTCGTAAAAAAAGAGTGCGAGTACTTTCCTGGTCCGCCTGCAGTCCAGACCTGTCTCCCATCAAAAATGTGTGGCGCATTATGAAGCGTAAAGAACGACAGCGGAGACCCCGGACTGTTGAACGACTGAAGCTCTACATAAAACAAGACTGGGAAAGAATTCCACTTTCAAAGCTTCAACAATTAGTTTCCTCAGTTCCCAATCGTTTATTGAGTGTTGTTAAAAGAAAAGGTGATGTAACACAGTGGGGAACATGCCCTTTCCCAACTACTTTGGCACGTGTTGCAGCCATGAAATTCTAAGTTCATTATTATTTGCAAAAATAAAATAAAGTTTATGAGTTTGAACATCAAATATATTGTCTTTGTAGTGCATTCAATTGAATATGGGTTGAAAAGGATTTGCAAATCATTGTATTCCGTTTATATTTACATCTAACACAATTTCCCAACTCATATGGAAACGGGCTCTATAGTCAGTATCATATAGTATCATGCTTTTAAGTATAAAACGTGCTCATTGTAAACATTAGTCCTGACTTCCTCCTTTTGATGAAAAAAAATCAAATCAGCACAAATTGTTTTAATTATTTTCATTGAAGTGTTTTTAATTGTGTGCTCCTGAGGTAAAGTTGCTAATCAATTTGAATGTATTATAATTTATTGTTTTTTGTTGTTGTTTTTAATATCAGCAGGTTTCAATTGGTCAAAAATGTTTACTGTTTAAATAAATAAAATAAAAATATATATACAGTATATATATATATATATATATATTTTTTTTTTAAATTTAATAAAATGTTATAAAATGTAATTAAATTTAATAAAAAAAATAAATGTAAAAATATATATATATATTTTTCTTTATTTTTAAATGTATTTTATTTTATTAAATTAAATGTTATAAAATTGTATTAAATAAAAAGAAATAAAAAAATAAAAAATAAAAATATACATCTAATTTTTTTGTTTTGTTTGTTTGTTTATTTCAGGCAATCTGTAATATTTTCTGTTACAGATTAAAAAACAGTTAGTTATTTGTTTGTAAGTTGATCTACATTTATGTATTTATTTTCAATACAGGGTACAATGTTATGCAGAGGTGTACTTATAACACTTAAGAAATATTATATTATTTATAGTTGTGGCAGAGAGTATGTGGGGGGTGCGTGCAAAATGTTTTCTTCTTCCTGGAGGGGTGGGGGGGGACGTAACAGGAAATAACTGAAAAGTACTGACCTATAGTATGTTTACATTTTTCACAAGCAGAAGCGGACCTTGACTCCATTATTCATCATGCGCACAGAACCTTCCATTATGGTATGCGTCAAGGTTGGACTGGGCTAATGTACGCATGTGAGCGTATGCCCATCAAGTGTGGGCACAGGGCTCCCTTGTGTGTGCCCGCTATAAGAAAATAGTGCTGATGCGGGCTCTCTTTCCCAAAACAGCCGGAGAATATCAAACGAGTCCAGTTAAAAACATGAGATAAGGGTAAAAATAGAAGATGGGGCTCCTATCACGTTCAACCGCTAATGGCCCCCCGGGGGGGCGGGGCTGCGTCCGACTTTGATGATGTCAGAGCTTGGAGGGGTGAGGGGACAGGTCATGTCGTGTGTCACGGGCATCAGAAGCCCTCGGCGTCGCAGCGAGATGTCAGTGTGGCGAGCGCAGCGCTTGTGTGACGAGGCCTGGACAGACGTGCGCGGGGGCATAATGTGACAAGTCGAGCAGAAACGGGGATGATTAAAGCCTGCAGGAAGGATGGCGGCAGGCGGCGACAGAAGATACTTAGAGAGAATTATACAGGGTGATTAACGGGGGAACCGATATTAACTGTACATTTTTAAATGTTTTTATTGTGCTATTAACAGTTACTCCAGTGATAATAATACTTGGTAAAGATATGAAGAAATGCACTTCATTTTCCGTAATATAGGTGATTATTATTATTAACTTAGGGCAGTGGCTCCACACGGGTACCTGGGAATCAATACTGGTACTCAACGGTACCAATTTTCTGTCAATAAATATTGTTTTTTGATCATTTACAAATGAGCTGATTATGATCACTTCTGTCTAGTTGTTATATCGTCTTTTATAACCAAGTTTGACACTAAGTTGCGATTAGAGTCCAAAACGTTAGATGGCAGTAGTGTATAGTTTATGTTTTTTTGTTTTTTTAGTTGTGCCCTAAAACGTGTTAATACTGTAAGTATTGTACTGACTACGCACCAGCCGTTTGATTGTACACGCATCTTAGTTTGAGTTTTCATTGACAAATTTGGAGGTGTTGAAATTGCCATGTAAAATCGCTAATGCTAATGCTAATGTCAATAGCAAAGCCAATGAATATTAGCATCAAGCTAGCACATTTTTGGAAAAAGTGCAGCTTTTAACTTTTCTTTCTTGGCATTGAAAATTGCAACGTTACTTAAAATCGCTAATGCTCATCTGTAGCATGTCAATAGCAAAGCCAATGTATGTTAGCATCAGGCTAGCACATTTTTTGGAAAAAGTGCAGCCTTACTTGAACTTTTCTTTCTTGGCATTGAAAATTGCAACGTTACTTAAAATCGCTCATGCTAATTTGTAGCAAGTCAATAGCAAATACAATGTATATTAGCATCAAGCTAGCACATTATTTTGAAAAAGTGCAGCCTTACTTGAACTTTTCTGAGTTGGCATCGAAAACTGCAACGTTGCCTCGGGGTAGCGTCCGCTCTCAGTGCTGCTGGAGTGATAGCCAAGTGTTGAAGTGCGAAGAGTCCCGTGCAACCCAGGAATTGTAACATGGCACCGTTGGATTTTACGTGAATTGTAACGGGTGAGAGCGGAAGGTTTCGGTCGGTGCCGAAAAAAGTACCGGATCCCTAATGGAAACACTTAATTCGCTGCTAGCTTGTCAGCCAAAGGACTAAGAACAAAAACAGTATTAGAGAGAGGCAATCGCCATTAGGGATCGGCATTAAAAGGCATCAATCGGCAATGGTGATCACGTACTTTGTCATGAAAATTGGCCGATACTGATTGATGGTCGATCGATGGGCCCATGCCCATTGGTATTAGTATCATTTATATTCCATGTACGTACCATGATCGATAAATATTCTATAATTTTTATGCCCCATCGATAATAAGGAGCAGGATAAAAATATATTAAGAGTATCAGCAAGTCTAATGTAATGCTTTTTAATGCCACTTAAAAAAAATGTAATTCCAATGTCCGACCGCTGGTTTTAATATATAGTCAAAAGCTTACAATAGTTAGTATTTGGCCAGGATAATCTTGATAAGTTGGCATGAACTTTTACTGTTAGTACATTAGAATTAGCTTGCAAGACTGTTTGTATGTATTTATTTTTCCTGTCAATCATCTCCGCCTGTCAATCATCACACTATGTGTTCCTCACAATGATTGTGCAAAACCCCCCCAAAAAGTGGAGCTTCCCTTTAAAGCCAGAGACGAAGAAAGTAAACACAGAGACGTAGTAATTTATGGATGATCGCAAAGTTCTTAAATTCACTTTCATTTATCATTTGATAGATTGATTTATTGACTATCGGCCAAGTCCTACAATTATGTAAAATTTTTAATGCCTCTGGACATCGCTTATAATGCATTTTAATGCCATTTAAAGCCTTAATTTCCGCAAAATCTCTGTAATTACTTTTTATTTATTTATTTATTTATTTTTTAAACCTTCCTTTGATTATAATCCCCTCAGCTATCAAGGCAGAAAGTAGTGCAACGAGTGAAAATGTAAACATATTTCTGCAGGTTTAGTGCCAAGACGTTACAGCGGTGCTCTAAAGGGTGAGCGCGGCTGAGGTGCTGTGGCACCACATTGGTCTGACAACGGACCCTTTGAAAAAAATCCCCAAAAAGAGCCATATTGTCCAGGTGACTTTTCATTTTTATTTTCTCTTCTCTTCTCACCAACAAGATGGCGCAACCAAACTTGATAGTTGATACTAGGGTTGTACGGTATACCGGTATTAGTATAGTATTGCGATACTAATGAATCATTTTCGGTACTATACCGCCTCTAAAAAGCACCAGTCCACCAGCCCACCGCTGTCGTCACGTTGTGTCATTGCTGGTTTACGAGCAGACGAGCATGTTCGGCAGCGCACAATCACAGAGTACTTACAAGCATACACAGTGTGTAGACAGAAAAGGGAAAACGGACGCATTTTGGCTTAAAAACTAAAGATAAAGGTGAAGTTATAACACTGAAACGCCCTCAGGAAGAGGTGCTTTAAGACATGGCGAGCTAGCTCGCAGCTAATGTCCGTCGGCAGTGTTTTAGCTACTTCTAAATCACTAATCCTCGCCTCCATTGCGACAAATAAAGTAAGTTTCTTACAAGTATCATCCCTGCAGGACGAGGAATAGCTAAACATGCTTCACTACACACCGTAACTCACCGGCGTCAAAATGTAAACAAATGCCATGGGTGGATCTACACCTGACATCCACTGTAATGATACCAAACACAGGAGCGTATCTCGTCAATACTACTATGATTACAGCGATATTTTTTAGCATCACAAAATCATCCAAAACTAATGTAAAGTATCAAACAACAGAAGAATAAGTGATTATTACATTTTAACAGAAGTGTAGATAGAACATGTTAAAAGAGAAAGTACCGTATTTTCCGCACTATAAGGCGCACCTAAAAACCTCCAATTATCTCAAAAGCTGACAGTGCGCCTTATAGTCCGGTGCGCCTTATATATGGACCAATATTGAGCCACAGCAGGTCTCGCAACTACGGGATGCATAACGTGACCCCAGCCTCTACTGTAGCGTCTATTCCAGTGGTTCTTAACCTTGTTGGAGGTACCGAACCCCACCAGTTTCATATGCGCATTCACCGAACCCTTCTTTAGTGAAAAATAAAATGGTTTTTTTTCCCAAATTCAGGACAAAGTTATATGTTTTTGGTAACACTTTAGTATGGGTAACATATTCTAAGTAACAAAGACTTAATTTACAGTTTTTTGGATACTAGGGGAACATAGTCTAAGTAATAAAGACTTCATTTTTGAGTCTCTAGAAAAAAGCGCTATATAAATATACAAAACCCGAAACCAGTGAAGTTGGCACGTTGTGTAAATCGTAAATAAAAATAGAATAGAATGATTTGCAAATCCTTTTCAACTCATATTCAATTGAACAGACTGCAAAGACAAGATACTTAACGTTTCAAACTGGAAAATGTACATTTTTGCAAATGAGCTCATTTGGAATTTGAGGTCTGCAACATGTTTCAAAAAAGCTGGCACAAGTGGCAAAAAAGACCGACAAAAGTTGAGGAATGCTCATCAAACACTTATTTGGAACATCCCACAGGTGAACAGGCTAATTAGGAACGGGGGGGGGGGGGGTGACATGATTGGGTATAAAAGTAGCTTCCATGAAATGCTCAGTCATTCACAAACAAGGACGGGGCAAGGGTCACCACTTTGTCAACAAATGCCTGAGCAAATTTTCCAACAATTTAAGAACAACATTTCTCAACAAGCTATTGCAAGGAATTTAGGGATTTCACCATCTGCAGTCCGTAATATCATCAAAAGGTTTAGAGAATCTGGAGAAATCACTATACATAACATTGATTATCCATGACCTTGGATCCCTTAGGCGGTACTGCATCAAGATCCGACATCAGTGTGTAAAGGACATCACCACATGGGCTCAGGAACACTTTAGAAAAACACTGTCAGTAACTACAGTTTGTCGCTACAGCTGTAAGTGCAAGTTAAAACTCTACTAAGCAAAGCGAAAGTCATTTATCAACAACACCCAGAAACGCCGCCGGCTTCGCTGATGGACTGATGCAAAGTGGAAAAGTGTTCTGTTGTCTGACGAGTCCACATTTCAAATTGTTTTTGGAAACGGTGGACGTTGTGTCCTTTGGACCAAAGAGGAAAAGAACCATCCAGACTGTTATAGGCGCAAAGTTGAAAAGCCAGCATCTGTGATGGTATGGGCGTGTATTAGTGCCCAAGACATGGGTAACTTACCCATCTGTGAAGGCACCATTAATGCTGAAAGGTACATACAGGTTTTGGAGCAGCATATGTTGCCATCCAAGCAACGTTATCATGGACGCCCCTGCTTATTTCAGCAAGACAATGCCAAGCCACGTGTTACAACAGTGTGGCCTCATAGTAAAATAGTGTGGGTACTAGACTAGCCTGTCTGTAGACCAGACCTGTCTCCCATTGAAAATGTGTGGCGCATTATGAAGCCTAAAATACCACAACGGAGACCCCCGGACTGTTGAACAACTTAAGCTGCACATCAAGCAAGAATGGGAAAGAATTCCACCTGAAAAGCTAAAAAAATTGGTCTCCTCAGTTCCCAAACCTTTACTGAGTATTGTTAAAAGGAAAGGCCATGTAATACAGTGGTAAAAATGCCTCTGTGCCAACTTGTTTGCAATGTGTTGCTGCCATTAGGGAGCAGGATTTGCAAATCATTATATTCTGTTTTTATTTACCATTTACACAACGTGCCAACTTCACTGGTTTTGGGTTTTGTAATTCACTTCACTTTTTTGACAATCAAAGCATGAACATAACAATCCAAATAGTGTCCAAACACGGGAGTGTTGCTTCTCCTACCTTAACGCTGCACAGTAGGGCTGCAACAACTAATCGATTAAATCGATTATAAAAATAGTTGGCGATTAATTTAGTCATGGATCTATGCTATGCGCATGCGCGGAGGCTACTTTTAATTTTTAATTTTTATAAACCTTTATTTATAAACTGCAACATTTACAAACAGCTGAGAAACAATAATCAAAATAAGTATGGTGCCAGTATGCTGTTGTTTTTCCCAATAAAATACTGGAAAGGATAGAAATGTAGTTTGTCTCTTTTATCCGATTATTAATCGATTAATCGAAGTAATAATCGACAGATTAATCGATTATCAAATTAGTTGTTAGTTGCAGCCCTACTGCACAGTCTCTCGCGGAAGGGCATACATCCATCCATCCATTTTCTACCGTTTGTCCCTTATGGGTTTGCTATTGCAACACCCAGTGGACACAAACATTTCAGCTTAGTACTGAGCAAACTCATCTCGCGGGCCGGATAAAACCTGGCCATATGCTTGACATCCCTGATATAGATAATATAAATGATACAAATTAGACGATCGAACTTATAAAACTATCCTTATATCGTGATAACGCATGCTGATGACACATTCTAGCAGCGACAAAAACAAACACGTCCTGAATGCAATGTAGCATTCTTGCTAGCGGCAAACCCTTAACAGTACAAAGCTATTTGTAGGTCAGCGGTCCTCGCCTCAGTGGCAGCAAATAAACTGCATTTCTTACAAATATCATCCCTGTCGTACGAGGGATAGGTCAACATGCTACACTACACACTAACCGCAAGGTAGATCTTTTTGAATGTAAACAAATCAAGTAGTGTTGTATAATGTCAGTACCACAGTAGTTGAGCAATATTTATTACCGAAAAATATTTCGTTGTTTTTGTTATTGTTAATGAAATACGTATCTGGACACAGGAGGGCTTTAAAGGGGAACATTATCACCAGATCTATGTAAGCGTCAATATATACCTTGATGTTGCAGAAAAAAGACCATATATTTTTTAACCGATTTCCGAACTCTAAATGGGTGAATTTTGGCGAATTAAACGCCTTTCTATTATTCGCTCTCGGGAAGCAATCCGCCATTTTCTCAAACACCGAGTCAAATCAGCTCTGTTATTTTCCGTTTTGTCGACTGTTTTCCGTACCTTGGAGACATCATGCCTCGTCGGTGTGTTGTCGGAGGGTGTAACAACACGAACAGGGACGGATTCAAGTTGCACCAGTGGCCCAAAGATGCGAAAGTGGCAAGAAATTGGACGTTTGTTCCGCACACTTTAGCGACGAAAGCTATGCTACGACAGAGATGGCAAGAATGTGTGGATATCCTGCGACACTCAAAGCAGATGCATTTCCAACGATAAAGTCAAAGAAATCTGCCGCCAGACCCCCCTTGAATCTACCGGAGTGTGTGAGCAATTCAGGGACAAAGGACCTCGCTAGCACGGCAAGCGATGGCGGCAGTTTGTTCCCGCAGACGAGCGAGCTAAACCCCCTGGATGTCTTGGCTCACACCGTCCCTTATGCCACCGAAGATGATCAAGAGAAGAATATCGACCCTAGCTTCTCTGGCCTGCTGACATGAGGGTATGTCTACAGAATATATTAATTGATGAAAATTGGGGCTGTCTGCACTCTCAAAGTGCATGTTGTTGCCAAATGTATTTCATATGCTGTAAACCTAGTTCATAGTTGTTAGTTTCCTTTAATGCCAAACAAACACATACCAATCGTTGGTTAGAAGGCGATCGCCGAATTCGTCCTCGCTTTCTCTTGTGTCGCTGGCTGTCGTGTCGTTTTCGTCGGTTTCGCTTGCATACGGTTCAGACAGATATGGCTCAATAGCTTCAGTTTCTTCTTCAATTTCGTTTTCGCTACCTGCCTCCACACAACAACCATCCGTTTCAATACATTCGTAATCTGTTGAATCGCTTAAGCCGCTGAAATCCGAGTCTGAATCCGAGCTAATGTCGCTATAGCTTGCTGTTCTATGCGCCATGTTTGTTTGTGTTGGCATCACTATGTGACGTCACAGGAAAATGGCCGTGTGTATATAACGATGGTTAAAATTAGGCACTTTGAAGCTTTTTTTTAGGGATATTGCGTGATGGGTAAAATTTTGAAAAAAACTTCGAAAAATAAAATAAGCCACTGGGAACTGATTTTTAATGGTTTTAACCCTTCTGAAATTGTGATAATGTTCCCCTTTAAGGACAAAAACCAAAGGATTTCAATGAGAGCCAATAGTAGGACTTCATTTAAATATTTAATTGATTGCGTTACACAGCTATCCTGTGATTTTGTCTGATTATATTTGTGTTCGAAAATTGAATCATTCAATGTTCTTGAAAAAACTGACTCAGACCCCACCAGATAAACCCAGCA
>NC_084573.2:28240000-28277500 GCF_033978685.3 Nerophis lumbriciformis
CATAACAAAGACTATAAAAATGGGACCCATTAATGGTTGGAGTAGGGGGTTAAATCACCAAAATGATTCCCGAGCGAGGCCACCGCTGCTGCTCACTGCTCCCCTCGCTCAAGGGGATGGGTCAAATGCAGAGGGTAATTTCACTACACCTAGTGTGTGTGTGTGTGTGACTATCAGTGGTACTTTAACTTTAACCTATGAGACGGTGCAACTAATTTATTGATTTTTGTCTGACAACAGCCATAACAAAAATAGTTTAAAAAAACACGTAGAAAATGTTATATTGTTTGTGCTATGGCACAATCCTATTCGGGTAGTGTTTTTTCAATCGGCATGCCGTTCTTCTTCCGGCCATGCATAGCGTACCTACTCGTATGGATTCTGTTTTACAATATAACTAAAACTGTTTATACTTACTAAACCGTCCCATTTGTGATGTCTGTAGGAGTGTTTTCATGCATATTTGTACATACTAAGGGTGTAACGGTACGTGTATTTGTATTGAACCGTTTCGGTATGGGGGGTTCGGTTCGGTTCGGAGGTGTACCGAACGAGTTTCCACACGGACATATTAAGTAGCGCACCGCACGTTGTGTAAACAATACACACTGAGGCACAACACACGGCATGCTAGCAACGACCAGGCTACTACAACATGCAAAAGCCAGAGCTGGAAGACCCTCCTGCCTCGTTAAGATCTCCCGTTTGGGAACATTCCGGCTTCGCGGTGCGATACAACAATGGATAACATCGCTTCAACGAAGAGAAAGACGAACAAACACAGCTCCCACTGCATTCAAGCAGCTTCTCCTCGGCGAGTCAGGCAGGGCTAAAGCAATAACAAATGTTTTTATAGCAGCAGATTTAAGACCATATTGCATTAAAAACTAGATTTTGACCCACTTCTATGGTGGAAGAACAATGAGCCCATATATCCTCTTACTGCTAAGTTCGCCAGGCACTACCTCGCTGTACCTGCTACCTCCGTGCCCAGAGAAAGGGTATTTTCCACGGCTGGAGACATTTTAACTGCAAACAGGTCTGACAATGTGGATAAAATGATTTTTCTGGCAAAAAACATGAACATTGAGTGAAAGTCACCAGGGTTAAAGGCTGGGGGGGAGTTAATCCGAGGCTGAGTTGACTTGAAACTGTTTAATGTTGCACTTTTTGTATGCAGAAGAAAAGTTTTGTAACTTTATTTAATCTGAGCAACAACTTGAAGCAGTTTAATGTTGCGCTTTATATGTGGAAATGTGGCACTTTATATGTAGAAAGGTTTTGTTAAGGAACCAATTCTGAGCCTTATCTTATTTAGTTTTTATTTTATATCAGAATCAGAATCAGAATCAGCTTTATTGTCATTACGCAAGGTAACGAGATTGAGGCCATTCCATACAGTGCGATGTGTGCATGCTAGAAAAACAATGTGCAAATATATAAAAATTTAAAAAATGTAGAAGTGCAATGAATATGGTGTGAAATGAATATATACATGAAAAAACAAAACAAAAACAGGGTGGTTGGTGGAATGGGTTATTGCACCGAAGAGAAGGCAGTTATGAGGGACAATATAATATATATGTTGACTGCATTAACCCTGGCAATGGACCCTGTGTGTATATGTATGTTATTGTTATGCTTAGCATTCATGACTGCCTGCTGTTGCACTGATCAGCCTAGTGGTGGCTCACATCCATCACATACAGAGCTATTTTAAAGCAATGTTAAAGGGGAACATTATCACCAGACCTATGTAAGCGTCAATGTATACCTTGATGTTGCAGAAAAAAGACCATATATTTTTTTAACCGATTTCCGAACTCTAAATGGGTGAATTTTGGCGAATTAAACGCCTTTCTATTATTCACTCTCGGAGCAATCGGGAAGCAATCCGCCATTTTCTCACTTTCGTCGGTGTGTTGTCGGAGGGTGTAACAACACGAACAGGGACGGATTCAAGTTGCACCAGTGGCCCAAAGATGCGAAAGTGGCAAGAAATTGGACGAAATGTGTTCAAAATACGAGGCTGTGGGGAAAGCCGACGAAATGGTCAGTCGTTTGTTCCGCACACTTTACCGACGAAAGCTATGTTACGACAGAGATAGCAAGAATGTGTGGATATCCTGCAACACTCAAAGCACATGCTGACATCAACTCCAAAACTGGACGGATCAGCTTTCAGGAAAAGAGAGCGGATGAGGGTATGTCTACAGAATATATTAATTGATGAAAACTTTATTCATTACTCGCGGTTTTACGTAAATTATTATACATAAACTGTATTTACTAATAATTTAGCTTAAAAACATTTATTTTTTTCAATCATTCGAGTACATTCGGGTAGTTTTGTGTAATGCAGTATTTTGTGTCTATTTAGGTATGGTTAACCTGAGAGCTGAAATCGTGGAAAAATATATGTTCTTAGCGCGCCTGAAATGGGCTGTCTGCACTCTCAAAGTGCATGTTGTTGCCAAATGTATTTCATATGCTGTAAACCTAGTTCATAGTTGTTAGTTTCCTTTAATGCCAAACAAACACATACCAATCGTTGGTTGGAAGGCGATCGCCGAATTCGTCCTCGCTTTCTCCCGTGTCGCTGGCTGTCGTGTCATTTTCGCTTGCATACGGTTCAAACCGATATGGCTCAATAGCTTCAGTTTCTTCTTCAATTTCGTTTTCGCTACCTGCCTCCACACTACAACCATCCGTTTCAATACATGCGTAAGCTGTTGAATCGCTTAAGCCGCTGAAATCCGAGTCTGAATCCGAGCTAATGTCGCTATACCTTGCTGTTCTATCCGCCATGTTTGTTTGTATTGCATACTTGCCAACCCTCCCGGATTTTCCGGGAGACTCCCGAAATTCAGCGCCTCTCCCGAAAACCTCCCGGGACAAATTTTCTCCCGAAAATCTCCCGAAATTCAGGCGGACTCAGGTCCTCCACAATATAAAAAAGCGTACCTGCCCAATCACGTTATAACTGTAGAATGATGGAGGGCGAGTTCTTGGTTTCTTATGTGGGTTTATTGTTAGGCAGTTTCATTAACGTCCTCCCAGCGTGGCAACAACACACAACAACAGCAGTCACTTTTTTGTATACCGTAAAGCAGTTTGTCTGCCGTAAACAGCAATGTTGTGACACTCTTAAACAGGACAATACTGCCATCTAGTGCATTTGATGAAAGCACTTTTGTGCGTGCCACCCATCAATGCATCATCAGAGAGGGTGTTCAGCATGGTTCGAAAAATAGTGACAGAGAATAGGATGGACAATTCAACCCTTAACTCAACAATGAGTAGATGAGTGTTATGTGTGTGTATATGTGTAAATAAATGAACACTGAAATTCAAGTATTTATTTTATATATATATATATATATATATATATATATATATATATATATATATATATATATATACATATACATATATATATACACATATAGCTAGAATATATATATATATGAAATACTTGACTTGGTGAATTCTAGCTGTAAATATACTCCTCCCCTTTTAGCCACTGCCCCGTCCCACCCTGACCACGCCCACCCCCACCCCCTCCCCCCACCTCCCGAAATCGGAGGTCTCAAGGTTGGCAAGTATGTTGTATTGGCATCACTGTGTGACGTCACAGGAAAATGGACGGGTGTATATAACGATGGTTAAAATCATTTTTTTAGGGATATTGCGTGAAGGGTAAAATTTTGAAAAAAACTTCAAAAAATAAAATAAGCCACTATGGAACTGATTTTTAATGGTTTTAACCCTTCTGAAATTGTGATAATGTTCCCCTTTAAAAGGATAAAGCCATTGTTTACAAATGTTGGTAAATAAATAACCAGAAAATGTACATTTTGTTGTTTCCTTACTGTACCAAAAATGAACCGAACCGTGACCTCTAAACCGAGGTACGTACCGAACCGAAATTGTTGTGTACCGTTACACCCTTGGTACATACCATCGTAAACAAGTTAGCGTCGATAGCATGAACTAATATGCCAACACATTTAAGGGTGTTTGTGTTAGTATTATTAACTTGCAAAGCAATTCTTTTTGCATTGTTTTAGTTTGGTAGGTTCACCAAAACGTAACCGTGGAGTTATTGAGTCTGTTGAGCTGATTGGAGAGTTAGCTTGTGGGTCCGTGACGATGACTTTGGTTTTGTCTGTCACAACATGTGAGGAAGGACGGACTAGACAGAGCTTTTTTCGGAATGAATTTAAAAAGAGAACATTTATAGCTAGTTGAGGTGAATGTGTGTGTGTGTGTGTGTGTGTGTGTGTGTGTGTGTGTGTGTGTGTGTGTGTGTGTGTGGCAGGCGGCCAACGAGGCAGACAGTGTGCCAGTTGCCTTTGAGGAAGAAACATGTGTCCACTGTTGTGTTGGGTCACAGATGTCACCTGCTCCAGCAGCCCGCTTTGCTCAACTTACTGCCCCCCGACCACCCTCCCACACGCCCCAAAGCACCGCAGGAAACAAGTGTGCCATTAGTTGTTATGTGGTTTTGCCTGATAATGGGATTAAAATACGGGTCGCACAATTACTGCAGACGTGCCCACCACAAACTCTCCGATTGGAATTCAAAATGTTACCCGGAGCTCTGGGCTATGCTCTAGTGCCATATTGTTCCCAAGTAACAATGTACCGGTAAGTGACTTTAAACGCTGCTGGCTGCTGGTGCGTCGGTAACATTAAACAAAGCAAAAGAGCCAGGAAGGGAAGGCTAGAAAGGAAAAACATACTTAGTAAATATCAGCCGCGAGCCGAATTAAGAAACCACCATGCATGACCACAGAACAAATCAGCTCTGAAACAGACAAGTGTGTGTGTAGATGTTTGACTCTGTGAAAGGATGGTGTGGTCGTCGTTCTGAGAGAGCCTGAAATTCCTTTTGCACGCCTCACCACTTGTTTGCTCGGAAAGCCCACAGTGCTTCACCACAGGACTCATCCGTAGACAGTTTTCTCCGACACACACACAGTCATTCGAATGTGCCTGCGCACGTATCGCCGGCATTTCTTTTCGCAGAGTCTTTAAATTACCACGCATATTAGCGAAGCACCGCCAAGACCCCTTTTTATTGCTGCTCTTAATCTGAAGAATTTACAAGGTCAGCGGCTGCCACCAGTCCCGTCCATCCTCCTGCTCTCCGCTCAAGTCCTATGCTTTATCCTCTCCGTTTAGACGTCCCTACGGAATCGCACCAGTACTCAAAAGTAGCATTGGGAATTAGACCCCATGCTGGACGAGCTTGACCAAAATATCATACCAAAATGCGTCACGGTTATTCGTCAGCAGGAAGCACAGGAATGTAAACAGGAAGAAGGTTTGTTTACAGAGTTCATTATCTACATGATCTACAGTACACCGGCAAAAAGAGCCGAGTGCACTTAAGGGAGACATCTTAAGCAAATTATCCTCCTTTATGTGATGAAAATTAGATGCACTGGTCTCAACAGTCTCACCTGTATTTTAGGTTGTTTTTTAAATATTAATGTTGCAATTTAAATGTTGATGTGTGCTTATTATGCTAGACCAGTGGTTCTTAACATTGTTGGGGGTACCGAACCCCACCAGTTTCATATGCGCATTCACCGAACCCTTCTTTAGTGAAAAATAAAATGTTTGTTTTTTTTCAAATTCAAGAAAATGTTTTTTTTACTAGTGCACAAAATTAACCGTGCATGAACATCACCTTGTTCAAAAACAAAACCAACACAGTGCATAAACTCACAACAAATTACACACCATACACACATTACCATTGTCTTTTAATCTGTCCACCATGGGTGCCCGAGCTTTCAGCCGCTCTGCCCCACATCTTTGGAACTCTTTACCACCAGACCTTCGCAACTTAGATTCAATATCCCTCTTCAAATCAAGACTCAAAACACACCTATTCCTGACTGCTTATTCATTGTAATCATCTTTTCTTTTCTCTTTGTTGTTGTTGTTTTTTTTAATCCAATTTGATTTTATTGTTGTGATTTTGTACGGTGTCCTTGAGTGCCCAGAAAGGCGCCTTATAAATAAAATGTATTATTATTATTATTATTACCATGAATGCATCAAACGTTAACATGCTAATTTTAGCACGGCTGATCAAACAAAACAGAAGTCTACCATGAATTGATTAACGTGGACCCCGACTTAAACAAGTTGTAAAAAACGTATTCGGGTGTTACCATTTAGTGGTCAATTGTACGGAATATGTACTGTATACTGTGTAAACTGTACTGTTTCATATAATTTATTCTCTTCCTTTGCAATCTGCTAGTAAAAGTTTAAATCGATCAATCAAACAACCAGCAAATCAGATGGAAAATTAGGGGGAACATTGTTGGGTCCATAATACGCTGATAGGGAGAAGTTTTTATTTACACGATAAGTCGGATGTGTCTTTACCTCCGTGGCGGAAGCTCCGCCGAACCGAAACCCTAGGGTTCGATCGAACCCAGGTTAAGAACAACTGTGCTAGACCCACTCGACGTCCCTTGCATCCGGTCTCCCCTAGAGGGGAGGGTCACCCACATCTGCGGTCCTCTCCAAGGTTTCTCATTGTCATTCACATTGACATCCCAATGGGTTGTGAGTTTTTCCTTGCCCTTATGTGGGCTCTAAGCCAAGAATATCGTTGTGGCTTGTGCAGCCCTTTGAGACACTTTATTATTACATTTAGGGCTATATAAATAAACATTGATTGATTGATTGATTATTAGGAAAAAAACAATGTTATAGCCAGCAGAAGAAGTTATTTGAACTATTTTCCCTAGAATACACATATAGAGCTGGTGTTTTATCTGAAACTAATCGATAGATTCGATTACTAAAATAATCAATAGTTCTAGCCCTAATGGAAAATAGAAATCCCGGTAAAAGTGATCTTAAAAAACGACTGTCCTGTTCTAAATGACTGAAATGGCAATGGTTAGGAAACTGGGTGGGAATATCTGGTTCTATCTAGATCAGGGGTGTCAAACTCATTTTAGATCGGGGGCCACATGGAGAAAAATCTACTCCCAAGTGGGCCAGACTGGTAAAATCACGGCATGATAACTTCAGATTGTTTTCTTTGTTTGAAAATAGAACAAGCACATTCTGAAATTGTACAAATCATAATGTTGTTGGGTTTTTTGGTTGTTTTTTTTTACAATTACCTGTTAAGGTTAATAGTATATCTACTTTGTCGTTATTCATATTTTCTGAATAAATTATGTGATAATGTTCATCAGTCAACTCATTGGTGTTAATTTTCAATCTATCAATATAAAAAAAAAATGATATCAAAATCAAATTACAGTATGTTTTTATGTTTGCTCATTTTCCTCGACTGATGTACTAACATCATGTGGTTTATTTTGTACATATGTAGCATCATCTACAAAGATACAAATAATTGCTATCGCCACATCCAGTGGACACATTTAGAACAGCTGTTTATTTCATTCAAAAATTACATTATACCAGCAAACTCATCCCGCGGGCCGGATAAAGCCTGTTCACTGGCCTGATCTGGCCCTCGGGCCGTACATTTGACACCCCTGATCTAGATCATGGTACATACTTTGTTGAAATTGGTAACTGTGTCTCTGACCAAATGGCTATGACCCGTGGGTTTCTCACAGGGGTCAAATCTAAGACCCCTATTGTTCAACTTGTACATGCTGCTATTAAGCCAGCTAATACACAGCCTTAAAAGTCATCCTACCATATCTGTGCAGATGACACTACATGGCAGGTGAACCTTGGCCTGTTGATTTACTTTGCCACTGCATGGAACAGATCAGCGTGTGGACGCAGAACGATTTTCTTCACTTAACTGAAATTCTTGTCTGTGGCCCACGGATGCAACGATTTATAACTCACCTTGAGACCCTCTCCCTGAAACCAAAAAAATCTAGGGGTAATAATGGACTCAAACTTGAACTTTAACAGCCACATTATATGAATAACATTACAAGAAAAACATTTCCGAAATGGAAGAAATAATGTCCAAAGCAGACTTATAAAGACTAAGCCATGCCTTTTGTCTCCAGCAGGAACTATTTGAACAATGTCGGGCTCTGAGAACTGCTGGTACCCAGAGTTAGGACGAAACATGGTAAAACGGTGTTTCAGTTTTATGCTTCTAAAATCTGAATTAGTCTTCAGAAAGAAGTGAGACCGACCTCAACATTGGCAATGTTCAAATCCAGGTTGAAAACACAAACGAAAAGGGTTTTATCTAAGATTTCTTATTATTTTTAAGATTATTTTATTTTATTTGAATTGCTTTCTGTACGAATTGTGCTCTATAAATAAGCTAACCTTGCCAATGTCTAATGTTAATGTGTGTTTCAGTCGCAGCCTTAAGAGGGAAGCCCATGGACCCACGTGAGAAATCAGCACTTTCCAAGAATGCAAGGTTATGATTCCTGGGTTTTTTCCGCATTGATTTTGTTCAATCGCGAGCATGGTGGGGAGTGTGTGGTTTGCGCAAGCTTCTAATCCCAGTTGAGACACGACTAGCAGACAAGCTAACAAAAAGAGGCTTGGTCAAGAGTTAGTGGAATTAAAGCAAAGCCTATCCTCGGTTGTTATGCTAATCCACGAGACAATGATTATCTGCAAATGCAACGTTGCCTCTGTGATAAACACGACGAAAAAGAACCTTATTCAGGAGGAGATTGAAGAAAGAGGGTGCTTTTATGACATAAAAGGAGGAGGCGCGGAAGTCGTTTGAATATATAACGCACGTGAATGAGATGGCATTCCAATAAAGACGCTTTACTCTCACAGGCCTGAACCATGACCTTGCTATAACAACTTTCCTCCTCCAGGGGACAAACACTGCAATTGTGAACATAATTAGCTGTCAAATTAAGACAGACTAAGAGCCTTTTCATTAATGACAAAAGACAATTATGGCAGTTAATAACACTCCATTGTGCATTTGGTAGCTTGATGAGAAGGTGTGTCACTGACGGTATCAGCCTAGCGGATTAGATTAGATTAGATTAGGACCCTATTTTTTGCACTGAAAAAGTAGACAAGCCTGAGAAACTTTGGCCACAGGCCACATTTTCAACCTTCATAACACAAGCAAGCAATGGCAAGCATGGCGTCTCACTAAGACACGCGGTTTAAAATGTTCATTACTCAAACAAAGTGCGGGGAGGATAACCACAACATGACATTAACTCCACAGACGAAAATCCTCAACGTCCCTACAGCTAATTATTTGGGTTGATGTACTCTTTGCTGATGTCTCAAGTTGAAAGGAAACAAAAACCGAGTAAATATAATGTGATTTCTCTTTCTATTCCACAGATTGATATTTGGGAGTCAGGTAAAGACTACTTCAGATATCATCATGAACAAAGTACATCCCATTGGTTCGGACTACTATCATCTGGTAACTCGCCTTCATCTCTCTATTAATCTATACCACATACCTCACAAGATAATAGACCTTGATGTGGCATCTATTATGGACTCTTATATCTGACTGTCAGAATGAAAAACTGTAGGTCTCTGGAAGCGCAGCCTACAAGTAACTAAAGCTGCGTTCACAGTGAAGGGTAGAATATCCAATTCGATTTTTTATTGTCAAATCTGATTTTTTTTCTCCAAAAAATGTGATGTTTGATGTCAACGCAATCTGATTCGGACCCACATGAAGATAGGACGTCATGACGTCACACAAATGCTGCAGTGTTTACGGAAGTAATCATGGCTTCGGGGGCAAGTATCAAAATGGAGGGGTAGCACCTTTCTGGTAGCCAAAATACCCAGAGTGGTCTCCGCGGGTTTATTACGCTGAACGCGGTAGATTTATGGGCGCAACACCCCCCCCCCGCAAAAAAACCATCACACCCATCCCCAGGTTGGAGGATGACTGCTGCAGAATCGAGTTCCCCGGTCATCGAGGTCCCTTTGCCACTGGATCCGGAATTTCTCTTTGTACAGCAGCATGTGCCTATTGTTGCGCTCCAATAGTCCCACGTTAAACTATCTCACGCACATGGCGACCGTTGAGTTAAAGCCCTATGGCGACCGGCAAGAGGCGACCGGGGTGGGATTTGTGTGATCTGGGAGTCCCCAGTCTCTCAACAAATCACAGCTTCAATTCTTGTAAAGTCTCAGTCGTGGTGCATTTGTGGCAATTTCAAGGATTTTGTGTAATCAATGTCAACGTTTTCTGAGCTGAATTACTGCACGTAGAAGATTAGGAAAGAAGAGAGCAAGTATTTTGCTTAGATGTCTGCTCCTAAGAGCTTGTTGGTGAGCAGTCGGAGACAGGTTCACTACGTTTCCATGCACTAAATTAGTCTGATTTCTCAAATAGTTTGGTTGTATTTTCACACCTGAAGTCCAAGTGACCATGCACTTTCTCTAATTGGCCATACGCCTCCCTACCGTACACTAGGGGTGCTTATTTCATTTTAGCGCGGTTAAAATAATTCATTTTCCGGTTGACCTATGACATCACACTTAGGCATCTGGGAATCCTTACAACTTGTTTCAAGTGATGTCCGCTGTAATATTGGCACAGGTGACAAATATTACGTCTGTAATGGCTATGCTGATGTTAAATATCAGACAGCATCAAGAAATTATCTTGGATTGCGCTACGAACATGACACTACTATCATGAATGTAGGTCCGAAGCAAAGAAATTTTCGGACGGAGAAACAAAACTTTTTAAAGGTATCTGAGTTCATTCATAAGGCTCTGTGGATGGATGGATGGAAGGAGTTTTATATCCAAAGAAAAAGACCGTTCGTGCCCCGACTGATATCCAGAGGAAGGATGCCATTATTTGCCTTTAATATACCTGCTTCATTCTCAAAAATGATCTGAGAAAACAGAGTTGGGACAATGTCTACAGTAAAAAATATGTAGATGATGCATATGGTATTTTTTGAATACCTTCAAGATGCTTTATGACAAACACTGTCCATTGAAACAACTTAATAAGAAGCAAAAGAAAAATAATCAACCATGGATGACGAATGGACTTAGAAATGCTTGCAAAAAGAAGAATACACTATATAGAACATTTATAACACAAAGATCTACAGAAGCAGAAAACAAGTACAAAACGTATAAGAACAAGCTAACTGGCATACTACAAACATGTAGAAAATAATATTACAGTCAATTATTGGACCGGAACAAAAACAATATAAGAGTAGAGTCTCTAAACACGAGTACAGCACCAAAAAAAGATGCTAGATTTATTGCTAGTCGTTTTTAATAATAAAAAAACAGTCATTAAAAGTCTCTAGACACTTGAACAATTCTCAACAAAGTACATTGTACAATAAGCAGAAACAATTGAAAATATGGTAAAACAATATAAAATATGTTAATACTAATTCAAAATAACAGTATTGTTTTTTTAATATATGTATACATTTCTTTTAGTCTTTTTTAAAGAAAATCATATTACAGCAAATTATGCAAATTTTGCGATGATGTCATGTTGAGCACGCCCCTAATCACGCCAACAGCTATTTTGGAAATCTAGAGGAAACTCTGCAGCCAATCAGATAACAGTATCAACTGTCAAGTTTGGTTGAGCCATCTTAATTCTTTGCATGGAGTAAGAGGAGAAAGTAAAACTGAAAAAATTGTGGATAAAACAGGAAACAGTATGACAGTTTTTTTTAATGTTTTTAAATGGACCGTCGTCAGACCAATTTGGTCTGGAAATTATGTAAAGTGCTCGTCTCAAAACCGGTAATACCACACCAACTTTGCTGCGCTCACCCTTTAGAGCACAGCTGTAACTTCCTGGCACTAAACCTGCAGGAAATAGTTTATCTATGTTTACACACTTTGCACTATTATTTCACACATTATTAAGCATTTCTTATGTATTCCTTATTTTAGCACCTTCAAATCATTTCAAGAGGTTGTTGTGAAGTGTTCAATGTTATTTTAGAATTTTGAATTGAGTGTTTTTCATGCTTGTGTTGACATTTCCTTTCCCGATCCTTATTTTCGATAATTATTGATGTTTTTCATGACCTATCGATATCAACCGATATATAACACCAGGCCTCGAATTTGTACTTTTTAAGGTCAAGGCAAGTGTTGCCTTAAAGGAGGGCTCAAATTTTAGGGAACCAAGGCAAACATTATTTTCTTTCCAGGCAGGGGCTCCAAAGCATGCAAGCATACATATACCGTTTTTTGTATTCATTATTAATATCAACTTGTCAGCTTTTTGTCATTTCATGATGCCTTTATCTCTATTTTTACCTTTTGATAGAGGGAAGTATATATATATATATATATATATATATATATATATATATATATATATATATATATATATATATATATATATATATATATATATATATATATATATATATATATATATTTTTTTTTTTTTTTTTTTTTTAAGTTATGTACATGTAAATGCTGTATTGGGACAGATCCATTAAGAGTGAGCAGAAATATGTCATATAAGAATTAACTACACACAATAAAACCTTAACAAAATGATATGTCAAATAGTTTTTAAAGTAATACCTTTGTGACATTAAAAAAAACACAAGTAATGTAAAAAAAAACATGGCGTTTACTTTTTGATATCAAAATAAAACACAAAGCAGTTTGGCTAATGAAGATAAAGTCTAATAAACAAGATGTTTTCTGCTCCAACGCCACCTTGTGGTTCAGTACAACAGTTTGGCCAACAACAAAAAAAAACCAGGAGTGACAGCGTGTTTCCTCACCTCATTAACTCTCAGTCACAGCAGCAGCTTTCAAAATGAAAGCAACATCGTATAGTTTTTCTCCTTCGCTGTATACTTTGTGTGGGGACAAGTGCATCCGTCTCCAATATTGTCCACACCTGTCTCCATCTAAACACAGCAATATGCTCTTAAAGGCCTACTGAAATGAATTTTTTTTATTTAAATAGCGCGTCTGCTATCCAAGTCAAAGTCCTCCTGGTTGTGTTGCTGTAGCCAGACGCTAATACACCGATCGCATCTACAGCTTTCCTCTTTGCAGTCTCCATTGTTCATTAAACAAATTGCAAAAGATTCACCAACACAGATGTCCAAAATACTGTGGAATTTTGCGATGAAAACTGAGCTTTTTGTATTGGATACAATGACGTCCCAATACTTCCGTTTCAACCATCGACGTCACGCGCATACGTCATCATACCCAGACGTTTTCAACCGGAAGTTTCTCAGGAAATTTAAAATTGCACTTTATAAGTTAACCCGGCCGTATTGGCATGTGTTGCAATGTTAAGATTTCATCATTGATGTATAAACTATCAGACTGCGTGGTCGGTAGTAGTGGGTTTCAGTAGGCCTTTAAACTCATGGCAGGAAGCAAGGGAAAATGATTGGAGCGTCCCGGAAGAGTTGGTGCTGCAAGGAATTCTGGGAATGTGTTCTGTTGTGTTGCAAATATTTTCCTGAAATGCAATAATTGTTGTTTAGTGTGGTCCCACTATATGGCACAGGATTATGACAGTGTTGGCGTTGTTTAAACGGCCACCCTTAGTGTGACATGTAGGCTTGTTGACTAAGTATACTCCGAGGGAGTACCTCTGGAGTAAGGATTACGTTGTTGGCCCACCATGGTTAATAAGGTTAATGACGTAAGTGCGCATGCGGCTGACTTGGTGGTGCCTATAGTGCATTAACAAATGACGGGGTATCGGTAATATTAAAAGTAGTTGGTATGACTAACGATCTGGACAATTATATGCCTCGTCCATTGACGAGTAAAAAGTCAAGGGCGATTTTTTAGGGCATTACGGCAAATGAGAGGGCGGTCGCGGCAATTGCCGCGTTTGCCATGGTTAAATTCGAGCCCTTTAACACCTATATCTTTATACAGCTATCAGCCATATCGCCCAGCCCTTATTTTAGATTGGGGCATGTCGTTCCTTAATGGGGAAGGATGTTAATGTCTCTTGTATTTATGTTAGCATTTACGCTAGCGAGCCAGACATTAGCCATTCCCCAGCAGTAAGGGTCCGTGAGTTTTTCAAAGAGCCTTTATCAATCACGGTTTTACGATCATTTTAATTTAAAACGGTAACACTGACCGTCTGGAGTTTTACCGCGGTTGACAATCAATACCATTAATCGATTCACCCTTAGTTCAGACAGACCTAATTCATGTATTTTCCAGTTGGAGTGGGATCCCTTTTTCCCCACAGTCAAAATGAGTTTATTTGGAACCCTACCAAGAAGACAGCAGACTGGTTGATTTAGTCCAGATGCAAATTTCAGCTAAAACAATTAAAAACAGACCAAAGAATGTGTGCGAGTGCTGGACTAGTTAGTGGCTGGGGTCGAAGCGGCGTGGATACTGACAATGTCGAAGAGGAGTCTGGCATGATAAAGACAACAACATGACAAAATGAGAGCGCGGGAAGAGGTGACAGCCGACGAGGAAACACCCATGAGGCTACATGACAGCTTTACCAGACGCAAATGGTCCCCTGCTGGCTTGTCAAGGACTTCGCCATAGGTAAATGCCAATGCTGCCACTCATACTGGCTACTGAATGAGTAGTGAAGGTCATGTACAAAATAACTGCGGTATTTGGGTGTGTAAAAGAAAAAACACGCTGATAACTTTAACTGACAACGGGCACGCTGCAGTGTTAATTTTGTTGACTGAAAATTTTCGTCTTAGTAATCGCCAACGACCTATTTTAAAATACGACGATAACGAATCGAAACAAATGCGCCTCGATGACAACGACGACGAAATTCATTTACAATTTAGTCAACGAATAAAAACAAGACGAAAACATTGACAGAGGCGAAATCCGATCATATTTAATTTCGTCTTTAGACGGGTGGGACTAGTTAGGAATCTATACAATCACAGTAGCATGCAAGAGATAAACCAGGGGTAAATCTAAATGATGATCTAAATACAGAGTTTGATAACTGCATTTTGATAAACTACGGCGGACTTACTTAGCTTAAATCAGTGGTTCCCTTGATCACCTCCTGGGAGGTGAGGAGAGCAGTGAGCAGCAGCAGTGGCCGTGCCCGGGAATCATTTTTGGTGATTTAACCCCTAATTCAAACCCTTGATGCTGAGTGCCAAGCAGGGAGGTAATGGGTCCCATTTTTATAGTCTTTGGTATGACTCGGCCGGGGTTTGAACTCACGACCTACCGCTCTCAGGGCGGACACTCTAACCCAGTGGTTCTTAACCTTGTTGGAGGTACCGAACCCCACCAGTTTCATATGCGCATTCACCGAACCCTTCTTTAGTGAAAAATAAAATGGTTTTTTTCAAATTCAAGACAAACTTATATGTTTTTGGTAACACTTTAGTATGGTGAATATATTCTAAGTAACAACGATTGAATTTAGAGTTGTTTGGACACTAGGGGAACATAATCTAAGTAACAAAGACTTAATTTAGAGTTATGGTTAGGGTTAGGGTTAGAGGGTTAGGGCCAGGGTTAGAGGATTAGGGTTATAATATGGCCATGCCGAAAAGGCATAAATAAGTACTTAATAATGACTAGTTAAGAGCCAATATGTTACTAATTTGCATGTTAATAAGCAACTAATTAATGGTGAATATGTTCCCCATACTAGAGTGTTACCATATTTTATTACTGGTGCACAAAATGAACCGTGCATGAACATCACCTTGTTCAAACAACAAAACCAACACAATGCATAAACTCACAACAAACGACACACCTGCAAATCGGTGTGATTTCTGCTGTTACCGTATCCGTAATACGCCGATAGGGAGAAGTTTTTATTTACACAATGAGTCGGGTGTGTCTTGACCTCCGCCGAACCCCTGAGCCCGACTCACAGAACCCCTAGGGTTCAATCGAACCCAGGTTAAGAACCACTGGCTTAAATGCTAACATGAAAACAAGAGACATATGTCTTTTCCCGGTAAAAACAACATACCCCGATCTAAACTTCTATAAACACATTACTGTCTGAGCAACTAAGATATTCAATTGTACACACTGAACCTACAAGCTGTGCTGTCTTGGCACGGAATTATGATAATCGCTGAACAGAGTGGGACAGACAACTCCTGCCAGAAGTGATACATAATTAGAATAGACTTCATTTGTTTTCATTTAAATACATCTTAAAGTGCTACTGTACAAACCAAATATTTACGGTACAACTATAAAGGTTTAGCTATTAAAACAGATACAACACAAAGACTAAATCACTTCAATGAAACATAAGAAACAAGACATGCAAAATAGTGGCTTTTCTGTGTGTATTTATTTTAGTTATGAGATAGGCTCTAGCACCCCCTGCTACCCCGAAAGGGACAAGCGGAAAGTGGATGGAGGGATGGATCTTTAAAAAAATTGTATTGAGCACATGATAGTGATAACCGTGACAATTTTAGTCACAATAACTGCGATATGACATTCTCATATTGTTACATCCCTACTGTACTGTTACACACATCATTACAATATGTCTTGTGCACGTAGAAGTAGTGTTGTCCCGATACCAATATGTTAGTACCGGTACCAAAATTATTTCAATATTTTTCGGTACTTCTCTAAATAAAAAGGACCACAAAAAATTGCACTATTGGCTTTATTCTAACAAACAAATCTTAGGGTACATTAAACATATGTTTCTTATTGCAAGTTTGTCCTTAAATAAAATAGTGAACAGACTAGACAACTTGTCTTTTAGTAGTAAATAAACAAACAAAGGCTCCTAATTAGTCTGCTGACATATGCAGTAACATATTGTGTCATTTTCCATTCTATTATTTCGTCAAAATTATTAAGGACAAGCGGTAAAAAATTAATTATTAATCTACTTGTTTATTTACTGTTGACATCTGCTTACTTTCTCTTTTAACATGTTCTATCTACACTTCTGTTAAAATGTAATAATCACTTATTCTTCTGTTGTTTGATGCTTTACATTAGTTTTGGATGACACCACACATTTGGGTATCAATCTGATACCAAGTAGTTACAGGATCATACATTGGTCATATTCAAAGTCCTCATGTGTCCAGGGACATATTTCCTGAGTTCATAAACATAATACAAATTTTAAAAATAACGAAAGAAGATGTTGTGATGCCAAAAAATAGACGCAATCATAGTAGTATCGACTCGATACGGTACTGTACTTAGCATCATTACAGTGGATGTCAGGTGTAGATCCACCACTGGCGTTTGTTTACATTTTGACGCCGGTGAGTTACGGTGTGTAGTGAAGCATGTTTAGCTATTCCTCGTCCTGCAGGGATGATACTTGTAAGAAACTTACTTTATTTGTCGCCATGGAGGCGAAGATTAGTGATTTAGAAGTAGCTAAAACACTGCAGACTGGGGCTGGACTTTAGCCGCTAGTTAGCTAGCCATGTCTTAAAGCACCTCTTCCGGTGGGCGTTTCAGTGTTATAACTTCACCTTTATCTTTAGATTTTAAGCCAAAATGCGTCCGTTCTCCCTTTTCTGTCTACACACTGTGTCTGCTTGTAAGTACTCTGTGATTGTGCACTGCCAAACATGCTCGTCTGCTCGTAAACCAGCAATGACACGACGTGACGACGACGGGGGCGGACCGGTACGTTTCAGAGGCGGTATAGTACCGAATATGATTCATTAGTATCGCGGTACTATACTAATATCGGTATACCGTACAACCCTATTATACACAATACAGAATAAAACTAGTTTGTTTCGTAATGTATTTTATTCAACTTTTGAAAAAAAAAAAAGCTTAATTTCAACTAAAATGACACAAAATAAGGCTAGTGTGAAATGTACTGATTGAAATATTCATGGGGTGCAGGTCCTGCTGTGAATTTAGTTTTTGAGATGCTCTGCAATAATAAATAAGTAAATATAAGTGCTTTCAAGACAACTTCAAAGATGCGTTGTGTGCTGTACTTAATAATTTAGTAGACAAAATTTACTGTAATTTTAGTCGACTAAAATGTTGAGGGATTTAGTCGACTAAAAGCAAATTGATTTAGATTACTAAAATATGAATAAAATATTTTTTTTGTCGTAAAGACTATGACTAAAACTAAATGAAATTAAAGGGGAACATTATCACAATTTCAGAATGGTTAAAACCATTAAAAATCAGTTCCCAGTGGCTTATTATATTTTTCAAAGTTTTTTTCAAAATTTTACCCATCACGCAATATCCCTAAAAAAGCTTCAAAGTGCCTGATTTTAACCATCGTTATAAACACCCGTCCATTTTCCTGTGACGTCACATAGTGAAGCCAACACAAACAAACATGGCGGAAAGAACAGCAAGCTATAGCGACATTAGCTCGGATTCAAACTCGGATTTCAGCGGCTTAAGCGATTCAACAGATTACAAATGTATTGAAACGGATGGTTGTAGTGTGGAGGCAGGTAGCGAAAACGAAATTGAAGAAGAAACTGAAGCTATTGAGCCATATCTGTTTGAACCGTATGCAAGCGAAACCGACGAAAACGACACGACAGCCAGCGACACGGGAGAAAGCGAGGACGAATTTGGCGATCGCCTTCTAACCAACGATTGGTATGTGTTTGTTTGGCATTAAAGGAAACTAACAACTATGAACTAGGTTTACAGCATATGAAATACATTTGGCAACACCATGCACTTTGAGAGTGCAGACAGCCAATCAATTAATATATTCTGTAGACATACCCTCATCCGCGCTCTTTTTCTGAAAGCTGATCTGTCCAGTTTTGGAGTTGATGTCAGCAGGCCAGGGAAGCTAGGGTCGATGTGAGCCAAGACATCCAGGGGGTTTAGCTCGCTCGTCTGCGGGAACAAACTGCCGCCATTGCTTGCCGTGCTAGTGAGGTCCTTTGTCCCTGAATTGCTCACACACTCCGGCAGATTCAATGGGGGTCTGGCGGCAGATTTCTTTGACTTTATCGTTGGAAATGCATCTGCTTTGAGTGTCGCAGGATATCCACACATTCTTGCCATCTCTGTCGTAGCATAGCTTTCGTCGGTAAAGTGTGCGGAACAAACGTCCAATTTCTTGCCACTTTCGCATCTTTGGGCCACTGGTGCAACTTGAATCCGTCCCTGTTCGTGTTGTTACACCCTCCGACAACACACCGACGAGGCATGATGTCTCCAAGGTACGGAAAACAGTCGAAAAAACGGAAAATAACAGAGCTGATTTGACTCGGTGTTTGAGAAAATGGCGGATTGCTTCCCGATGTGACGTCACGTTGTGACGTCATCGCTCCGAGAGCGAATATTAGAAAGGCGTTTAATTCGCCAAAATTCTCCCATTTAGAGTTCGTAAATCGGTTAAAAAAATATATGGTCTTTTTTCTGCAACATCAAGGTATCGTATTTTCCGCACCATAAGCCGCCCCGTGTTATAAGCCGCGCCTTCAATGAACGGCATATTTCAAAACTTTGTCCACCTATAAGCCGCCCCGTGTTATAAGCCGCATCTAACTGCGCTACAGGGAATGTCAAAAAAACAGTCAGATAGGTCAGTTAAACTTTAATAATATATTAAAAACCAGCGTTCTAACAACTCTGTTCACTCCCAAAATGTACGGTAATGTGCAATCACAAACATAGTCAAATTCAAAATAGTGCAGAGCAATAGCAATAATGTCACAACACACAAAATAAACATAACACTCACTTTCTGAAGTTATTCTTCATTCATAAATCCCTCGAATTCTTCTCCTACGGTGTCCGAATTAAAAAGTTGGGCGAATTACGGGATCCAAAATGGCCGGCTCCGTCTCGTCGAAGTCATCAGAGTCAGTGTCGCTGTTGTTTTTCCAGCAGTTCTGTGAATCCTGCCTTCCGGAAAGCTCGGACCACAGTTGAGACCGAAATATCCGCCCAGGAATTTACGATCCAC
Organism: Nerophis lumbriciformis; assembly: GCF_033978685.3. Taxonomy (NCBI): domain Eukaryota; kingdom Metazoa; phylum Chordata; class Actinopteri; order Syngnathiformes; family Syngnathidae; genus Nerophis; species Nerophis lumbriciformis. Next base: position 28,259,859 of record NC_084573.2, read on the forward strand.
TGGCAGATGTTGGCGTATGTCGTCCGGCGCTGTCTCCCTGTCTTAGTGAATGTGTGTTCGCCTTCGGTCATCCATTGTTCCCACGCCGTTCGCAGTCATGCTTTAAATGCCTTGTTGACACCAATATCGAGCGGTTGGAGTTCTTTGGTTAATCCACCCGGAATGACGGTGAGTGTTGTATTTGTGTGCTTCACTTGTTTTTTGACACCATCTGTGATGTGGGCGCGCATGGAGTCGTATATCAACATGGACGGAGCTGCGTGAAAAAAGCCACCCGGCCTCTTCGCGTAAACTTCCCTTAACCACTCGCTCATCTTTTCTTCATCCATCCATCCCTTCGAGTTAGCTTTTATGATGACGCCGGCTGGAAAGTTCTCTTTTGGCAAGGTCTTCCTTTTGAATATCACCATGGGTGGAAGTTTCTGGCCATTAGCATGGCAAGCTAGAACCACAGTGTGTCGCTTAGTAGGAGCCATTTTGTGGTCTTTACAGATGTAAACACACAAAGGAAATGAAACGTAATACCCGCGCGCTTCTTCTTCTATGGGGGCGGGTGCTTACCTTGGCGGTTGCTTACCGTAGAAGAAGAAGCACTTCCTCTTCTACGGGGAAAAAAGATGGCGGCTGTTTACCGTAGTTGCGAGACCTAAACTTTATGAAAATGAATCTTAATATTAATCCATATATAAAGCGCACCGGGTTATAAGCCGCACTGTCAGCTTTTGAGTAAATTTGTGGTTTTTAGGTGCGGCTAATAGTGCGGAAAATACGGTACATATTGACGCTTACATAGGTCTGGTGATAATGTTCCCCTTTAACACTGGCGAGCTGCAGACAAGTGCTTTCAACATATAGCCCTAGCCACAATGCATTTTACCAGCTAGGAAGAGCGACAAAAGCATGGATGGTGAGCAAGGCACTTAGAGTACAAGAGGGTGCTTTGTTTTTCTTTCCACCTGGTAGAAGACTTGAGAATAAAAAAACAAAACTGACCTTTACACAGCAAGCTCTCCGGCCTTAATGAAAGCGCACCGAGCGACGGAACTTTCAAAGAAACCGACATAATCTGACACAAACAGTATATTCGTTCGAGTCGGCAATGAGTCATTTTAGAAGGAGTGGGGGTCCTTTTTATATAACCTGTGTTGCAGCAAATGAGCTGTGAGTTGTCATGACAGCAACACATGTAGCCCTCCCTACACAAACATGAAGACGGTACAACAGCATCTGTACTACCGGGTACACACCCATATTGATATTTCTCTATTATACAATGCAATATCTCCCAGCACGGCTGGCTCTATTAGTGCTATAAATCTATTTGACTAAACAATCAATAGCAAATACATCGGGGGAAGATACTTGTCAGGGGGTAACAACACCCAGGACCAAGAAATATAACCGAGCGACAGGAGAAAAACCACTGCGGGGTCCCGCGGGAGACATTCACTTATCCAAAGGGGATGTTGCCTCAAGTCAAATCCATCACGGTAATATCATTAGAATTGAATCAAGTGCCTTGCCACGAGAAACCGTGTCGCAATAACACTGATGCCATTTCAAACACCGTGTTATTAGTTAACTGGAGTGCTGTCGCATCCGGCGGCCAAGTCAATCTCACTGTTGGAAAAGACAGCGGCGAAATATCCATAATATTTATGGTTTTCTTCCTTGAAGCAACGAACCTGTGCTGAAAATTGTTGGTATTTTTTAGATAGTACATTTCTTGTGTTATGCTGCATTGTGGCCACTTGTCTTAAAGACTCTCTTTAGCGATTTCCAATATTTCCCAGAGTGCTTCTCAACAAACCCCAGAGAAAGACCTCGCAAGTGGTTGTTCAGCGGAGCAAAGCCGTTATTAGTCTGCAACATAAAAGACAATATGATGGAGGAACGCGCCTTGTCTGCTTGTAAGTGTACTTTATTGCGGTATCTAAATACCCTTTTAGCGCTTGTACTACCATAAATGCAGCTCATGCATATATTTTACATACAATTGAATTACTGTTTTCAATCATTTTCTGTACCTAACCACTTGTTCATTCTAAGCGATTTTGACAAACATCTATATCACGATTAATTGAACCTTCTATCTTGATTTCGGTCAATGCACGATTATCCCACTTTTAGCTCAGTTTTTTCTGTTTGTTTGTTGGGGTGTCTCAATTAGAGATCGTCCGGTTATCGGCGCCCATATTTCCTTTCACTGGAACTAAGGGGCCAAGCCCAACTCCTGAAAAACCAACCCCACACCATAATTCCTCCTTTACACCACTGCATCCCACGCTTTGCATTGGACTTGGTACTGTATGGCTTAGATACAGCTGCTCGGCCATGGAAACCCATTCCATGATGCTGTCTGCGTACTGTACGTGGGCTAATTGGAAGGTCACATGAAGTTTGGAGCTCTGTAGCAACTGACTGTGCAGAAAGTCTTTGCACTCTTTGCACTATGCGCTTCAGCATCCGCTGACCCCTCTCTGTCAGTTTACGTGGCCTACCACTTCGTGGCTGACTTGCTGTTGTTCCCAAACTCTTCACTTTTCTTATAATAAAGTTGACTTTGGAATATTTAGGAGCTAGGAAATTTCACGACTGGATTTGTTGCACAGGTGGCATCCTATGACAGTTCCACGCTGGAAATCACTGAGAGCGGCCCATTCTTTCACAAATGTTTGTAGAAACAGTCACCATGCCTAAGTGCTTGATTTTATACACCGGGCCAAGTGATTAGGACACCTGATTCTCATCATTTGGATGGGTGGCCAAATACTTTTTGCAATATAGTCTATGTAGTGTAACATCCATCCATTTTCTACCGCTTATCCCTAACATGCACATTAATAATAACATGTAATATTTATGTATTTAAAAAAAAAAATGTTAAGCATACAGCTGCGCATTACAACTTGCGACTTCATGAGACCCAACACCAACTACTTTCGGACAAATGATGATCCAGAACCTGTTATTTTTGAGCCGAACGGAGACGAATTCTCACAAGAATTCAAATAAATTCACTATCAAGTATCAAAACACATAAGGAGAAAATTATTGACAATGTGAGTATTTTTCCCCCCTAAATGAATAAAAAAAAAAAAAAAAGTGAAAGATAACTTTTCTTATTCAGGTCAAATGGGCTAGTTCTGGAGCAGTGGTTATTACTGTCTAATTTACTAATTATTACATATTTTTTCAAATTAGTACTTGCATCATATGTCAATCAATCAAAGTTGATCAATCAAAGTTTATTTATATAGCCCTAAATCACGAGTGTCTCAAAGGGCTGCACAAGCCACAACGACATCCTCGGATGAGATCCCACATCAGGGCAAGAAAAAACTCAACCTAATGGGCTACAATGAGAAACCTTGGAGGGGACCGCAGAGGTGGGGACCAGCAAATAATAGGCTATATACAACCATTCATACATTATATTACTTGAATTTTTTTTGCGTAAAAATCACTTTTTTTGTAAGGTTTGGTGGCTTTTATTTTGTTGTGGCGGGCCGCCACGATCAATTACATGTAGGGGAGACCCTGATATACACTGTATTGCCAAAAGTATCTGACCACCCATCCAAATGATGAGAATCAGGTGTCCTAATCACTTGGCCCAGCCACAGGTGTATAAAATCAAGCACTTAGGCATGGAGACTCTTTCTACAAACATTTGTGAAAGAATGGGCCGCTCTCAGTGATTTCCAGCGTGGAACTGTCATAGGATGCCACTTTTTGTGCAACAAATCCTGTCGGGAAATTTCCTCGCTCCTAAATATTCCAAAGTCAACTATCGCCTTTATTATAAGAAAATGGAAGAGTTTGGGAACAACAGCAACTCAGCCACGAAGTGGTAGGCCACGTAAACTGACAGAGAGGGATCAGCGGATGCTGAAGCGCATAGTGCAATGAGGTTTCTGCACAGTCAGTTGCTACAGAGCTCCAAACTTCATGTGACCTTCCAATTAGCCCACGTACAGTACGCAGAGAGCTTCATGGAATGGGTTTTCATGGCCGAGCAGCTGCATCTAAGCTATACATTCCAAGTCCAATGCAAAGTGTCGGATGCAGTGGTGTAAAGCACGTCGCTACTGGACTCTAGAGCAGTGCAGACGCGTTCTCTGGAGTGATGAATCACGCTTTTCCATCTGGCAATCTGATGGACCAGTCTGGGTTTGGAGGTTGCCAGGAGAACGGTACATTTCGGACTGCATTGTGCCGAGTGTGAAATTTGATGGAGGAGGAATTATGGTGTGGGGTTGTTTTTCAGGAGTTGGGCTTGGCCCCTTAGTTCCAGTGAAAGGAACTTTGAATGCTCCAGGATACCAAAACATTTTGGACAATTCCATGCTCCCAACCTTGTGGGAACAGTTTGGAGCGGGCCCCTTCCTCTTCCAACATGACTGTGCACCAGTGCACAAAGCAAGGTCCATAAAGACATGGATGACAGAGTCTGGTGTGGATGAACTTGACTGGCCTGCACAGAGTCCTGACCTGAACCCGATAGAACACCTTTGGGATGAATTAGAACAGAGACTGAGAGCCAGGCCTTCTCGCCCAACATCAGTGTGTGACCTCACCAATGCGCTTTTGGAAGAATGGTGGACAATTCCTATAAAGACACTCCGCAACCTTGTGGACAGCCTTCCCAGAAGAGTTAAAGCTGTAATTACTGCAAAAGGTGGACCGACATCATACTGAACTCGATGGGTTAGGAAAGGGATGGCGCCTCAAGTTCATATGTGAGTCAAGGCAGGTGGCCAAATATTTTTGGCAATATAGTGTATATACTTACAACATATATATAAAACATTTATGGAGGGTTTTTTAGAGCGCATAAATAGAGCTACGGTACTCCAATTATTTCCATTGTTAGCTGACTTTTGCTAAAGTTTATTTACGAGTTAGAATGCTGTATGTGTGCTTGACTTACATAAGGATTTTGAAGGATAATAACTACAATAAAAAAAAAAAGTGCAGTTGCCCTTTAAATAAAAGGTTACCGTACATTTAAAAAAAAAAAAAAACATATGACCAAACAAAAGTTCCATTTGGATTTCTGTTTGTTACATAACCACAAAGCTGGCCGGAGGGTACGTAGACCGGGTTTGTCCTACATTCACGGCGCGCTTGCCGTCTGACTGTTTGCCTGCTATCCTCCACAGCACCACGCTGGGCCAGGTGATCAAGCCACAGAAATCCAATCAAGCCAATCCTTTACGATCCCTCCTTATGGTCTCCCTTGGAAAGCAGCACCTCCATATGCCACACAGCGATATAAAAATAGATTGAACTTTGATGTAGCCATTGAGATGCACAATTATCACCGCACTCCCTTTAAAGCCTGCTGCACACATGCGAAATAAAACGCTGGATCCCTTCCAGCCAGCAGGGCTGTTCTTTTGAGCTGACCGGGAATTCTGACCTCTCAATAAGGGGTCACGGAGATGAATTTTTTCCCCCCTCCGGGATGAACAAAGTTGGCAATAACATCCACAAACACTCTCTCCAAACTTGCAAACAAAGCCTCCGGGCAGCCGGACGGGGCTCAGTCACGTAAAAAGCCCACAGTGCCTGCGTGTCGGACCATTTTTTTCCGATTTTGTCCATACTTTTTAAAGAAACCAATGAATACAAATGACAGAAATAATTCCAAACAAGTTTTGCTTTTACCGTAAATATCAGGCTATAAGCCGCTACTTTTTTCCGACGCTTTGCACCCTGCGGCTTATAAAAGGATGCAGCTCATTCGAGGATTTTTTTTCCGCTAACGGCCATAATGTTTTGTGTTCAATAGTTTTCATAAAACTCAAGCAGTGACACTAAAAACGTGTGTTATTACGTCTTTCTGTTTTAATGCCTTGAACTGGAAGTAAAACCGTCCATAGCATTTCTGCTCAAATTAATTCTTAATTCATCACTCCAAGTAACGTTTGTAAGTTTAACAATACAACTAAAACAATTCATACTTACTAAACCGTCCCATGTGTGATGTCTGTAGGAGTGTTTTCATGCTATCATTAGCCTTAGCTAAAATGCTAACACGTTCACAAATGTCTGTGTTAGTATTAGTTACTTACAATGGCATTCTTTTTGTATTGTTTCAGTTTTGCAAATTCACCAAAATGTCACCGAGGAGTTATTGAGTCTGTTTAGCTGATTGGAGAGCTCGCTTCCGCAGCTAGTGGGTCCATGACGATGACCTATGTTTTGTTTGATCAGCCGTTTTACTGCCGTGTTAAAGACACCGTTTGGAAACAATTAAGGTATGTGAATAAACATTTACAAAATCTTTCTGTGTAAATAACTCTTTTCACAACGTATATATCGGCGATATATGGAAATTTTCTTCTAAAATTTAGTTGGTGCGACTTATATACTGGTGCGCTCTTTAGTCCGGTAAATATGGTATTTGATCAAAAAATAGTAGTTTGAAATGACACTGCATTGACTCTATCTTACTGTTAGCAAAATCATTTTTTATAAAGTGGGTTCTTTTTAGAACAAGTATAAATTTGACTTTGTAAAACATACATTTCAAAAAAATAAACGGACAAAATTTAGCTACTTAAGCTAACTCTGGCATATTTACTGAAAAGCTTTTGCTTATATGTTGCAACTGTTTGCCCCAGAGTCATATAACTTGGTATGTGACACTTGATAACTGTTAGCGTGCTAATGTTAGCATACTATTACGCTAACATTAAAGTGTAAACACATAGCATTTGTGCTAACGTTGGTATGCTAACAGTTAGCATGGTTCACATATCAAGTTATATGGCTCTAAGGTGTATGGCTGCAGAAGTAGAGAAAAAAAGTGTAAAAATAGCGGAAAAAGTTAGCATGCTATCATGCTAACGGTAGCATGCTAAAAGTTAACGCTGGGTGTCAAAAAGTATCTGAAAAAGTTAGCATGTGTCACATACCAAATTGTATGGCTCTAAGGTGTACTGGAAGCGGAAGTAAAGAAAAAAGTGAAAAATAGTGGAAAAATGTTAGCACTTTAATGTTAGCATGCTAACAGTCAACAAGTGTCACATAGCAAGTTATAGGACTCTGGGGTAAAGGGTTGCAAAATTAGCTCAAAAAGTTAGCATGTTAACAGTAGCATGCTAGGATGCCAACATTAACATGCTAACCACAGTTAGCCAAAAAAAGTTACTTAATATGGAACTTCTGCAAACAAAAATTTTGCATATCATTGCATGCAAATAAATAAACTAACATTTGGGATCGATAAAGTCCAAACCTAAAATTTAGGTTTTGAATAAAAATGTAGCATGAGAGGTCGCTAAAGTTTTTCGGGTGGATTTGACACAGTTTGGGCACGACATCTTTAGCGTCGTGCAGGGCGACCGTTTGGGCGATAGTTTTTTCACCTGTGCTTCTTTCCTCAAAATACACCTGGTGTAAATGATTCCACCATGGTAAGCTGCTTTTTAGCGAGAGTAAAATTATTATTTTCTTGTTCACCTTGTAAAGCAGGGGTGTCAAACGTACGGCCCGAGGGCCGGATCAGGCCCGCGAACTGGTTTTATCCGGCCCACGGGATGAGTTTAGCGAGTATAAAAATTAACCTGAAATTTTTGAATTAAAAAAACTGCTGTTCTAAATGTGTCCACTGGATGTCGCAATAGCAATTCTTTGTATCTTTGTAGATGATGCTACATATGTACAAAATAAACCACATGATGTTATTAGTACATCAGTCGAGGAAAATGATCAAACTAAATAAATAACATCCTGTAATTTGATTTTGATATAATTTTCTTATCTTGATAGATTGAAAATTGACACCAATGAGTTGACTGATGAACATTATCACATAATTTATTCAGAAAATATAAATAACAACAAATAAAGATAGAATACTATTAACTGAAACTAGGAATGAACGATAAATGCTTTAAAAATGTAATATCGGAAATTATCGGTATCGGTTTCAAAATTATCGGTAACGGTTTCAAAAAGTAAAATGTATGACTTTTTAAACGCCGCTGTACGGAGTGGTACACGGTCGTAGGGAGAAGTACAGAGCGCCAATAAACCTTAAAGGCATTTCCTTTGCATGCCGGCCCAATCACATAATAAGTACGGCTTTTCACACACACACACACACAAGTGAATGCAAAGCATACTTGATCAACAGCCATACAGGTCACACTGAGGGTGGCCGTATAAACAACTTTAACACTGTTACAAATATGCGCTACACTGTGAACCCACATCAAACAAGAATGACAAACACATTTCGGGAGAACATCCGCACCGTAACGCAACATAAACACAACAGAACAAACATGTTAAAAAAAAATAATGCACTTTGTGACTTCAATAATAAATATGGCAGTGCCATGTTGGCATTTTTTTCCATAACTTGAGTTGATTTATTTTGGAAAACCTTGTTATATTGTTTAATGCATCCAGCGGGGCATCACAACAAAATTAGGCATAATAATGTGTTAATTCCACGACTGTATATATCGCTATCGGTAATTAAGAGTTGGACAATATCAGAATTAGGGATGTCCCGATCCGATATTTGGATCGGATCGGCTGCCGATATTTGCCAAAAATTGCGTATCGGCAAGGCATGGGAAAATGTCGATCCAGATCCAGTTTAAAAAAAAACTCCGGTCCGTGTTTTCCAACGCACCGATTTAAATAATACATTCCACTTTTCTGCTGCTCCGTAATTTCCGTTCCGCATTTTCCAGCACACCTTCAACACATCCACAATTCTCACGCAGTTGCTTTTAGCTGCTGGCATTACACGACAGGCTCTTCTCACTCTTTCCTGTGTCTCCCTCTCACAGACAGCGAGCGCACCTTCTTACACACGTCACATACTGTCACGACACACGTCACATACTGTCACGTCCTCTCCCAGCAGAGAGCGAGGTAGTGGCATGGCTAACGTTAGCTGTGATGCTAGCGCAGCCGCTAAGGTGCGCGCTGCTCAAGCGTCCTTTGCGCACGGCAAATCTATGCCACGCACAAAATCAAATAAAAAAATAAGCGCATAACAATTTTCGACACACGGACACAACAGAGACAACAGTTTTCGTCATCATTGTTCAAATATTGTGACGTCTGTCGAGACGCTTATCTCCATTCGGTGCCACACGTCCAGACTGCACACCATCAAAATGGCAAAAATTTCCACATCAACACCGTATGAAAAAATTTGTGATTTATTTTAGTTGTGATTTCCTTCTCTGCATGAAAGTTTAAAAGTAGCATATATTAATGCAGTATGAAGAAGAATGTTTTAATGTAGACATGCAAGCCTTGAAAGAACATTTTGAAAATTAAGACTACATTTCCTGCAAATGGGTGCATTTCTACCCTATATTTTAACTTTAGATTTATTCTCATATCAAACTCTTTTGGCTGTCTTTTTGACACTTACATCAGGCGCCCCCCTCCACACCCTGGATTATAAATAATGTAAATAATTCAATGTGATTATCTTGTGTGATGACTGTATTATGATGATAGTATATATCTGATAGTATATATCTGTATCATGAATCAATTTAAGTGGACCCCGTCTTAAACAAGTTGAAAAACTTATTGGGGTGTTACCATTTAGTGGTCAATTGTACGGAATATGTACTTCACTGTGCAACCTACTAATAAAAGTCTCAATCAATCAATCAAAACACATAGAATCATCATACTGCTGTGATTATATGCATCAAGTGTTCATTCAAGGCTAAGGCAAAATATCGAGATATATATTGTGTATCGCAATATGGCCTTAAAATATCGCAATATTAAAAAAATGTCAGATCGCCCAGCCCTAGTTCAATGATGCCATTTCTGTTTGTCATGTATAATTTTGTCTATTTTGTGTTTATCCTTGAATAAACAGGTCAGTTTCTTGTTACCAACCATTGTGTATTATTCAAACTCCCCTAATTCAGCTGGCTAGTTGTTATCAAGAGTACTAAAACCCTTTTCAACATGATTCTGACAACTAAGTAGGCTAAATAACTTTAAACTTTAATACATGCTCGGATAGGCCAATATCGATCAGTATCGGTATCGGTCAGTATCGGTATCGGATCGGAAGTGCAAAAACAATATCGGTATCGGATCGGAAGTGCAAAAACCTGGATCGGGACATCCCTAATCAGAATATAGGATATCGGCAAAAAAGCCATTATCGGACATCTCTAACCGCAACATGTAAGTGTAAAAAAAAAACAACAACATTATGATTTGTACATTTTTACAATGTGCTCGTTTTATTTTTAAACAAAGAAAACAAGCTTAAGTTGTCCTTATCAATCAATCTATCAATCAATGTTTATTTATATAGCCCTAAATCACAAGTGTCTCAAAGGGCTGCACAAGCCACAACGACATCCTCGGTACAGAGCCCACATAAGGGCAAGGAAAAACTCACCCCAGTGGGACGTCGATGTGAATGACCATGAGAAACCTTGGAGAGGACCGCATATGTGGGTAACCCCCCCCCCTTCTAGGTGAGACCGAAAGCAATGGATGTCAAGTGGGTCTGACATAATATTGTGAAAGTCCAGTCCATAGTGGATCCATCTTTATTTTCAAGTTATCGTGCCGCGATTTTACCAGTTCGGCCCACTTGGGAGTAGATTTTTCTCCGTGTGGCCCCCCCATCTAAAACTAGTTTGACACCAGTGGTGTCAAACTAGGCAAAGTTGGTAGAGTGGCCGTGCCAGCAATCTGAGGGTTGCTGGTTACTGGGGTTCAATCCCCACCTTCTACCATCCTAGTCACGTCCGTTGTGTCCTTGGGCAAGACACTTCACCCCTTGCTCCTGATGGCTGCTGGTTAGCGCCTTGCATGGCAGCTCCCGCCATAAGTGTGTGAATGTGTGTGTGAATGTGGAAATAGTGTCAAAGCGCTTTGAGTACCTTGAAGGTAGAAAAGCGCTATACAAGTATAACCCATTTATCATTTATTTATTTATTTCCCCCAGTCGGCTGGAAGCTTTGGTTTCAGATGCTGGAATAAGTTTGTTGCGCTGCTGCCTTTTTTTTTTTTTGGAGCAAACTTTGCAGCGTGCGGTCATTTGCTCCACGCCTATTGCCGCAAATCTAAACCACCACATTAGCATTAGCGTTAGCATTAGCCATGTTTTGCTAGGCGTGTTACCTTTTTTTCCTTGGAATCCATCCATCCATCCATTTCCTACCGCTTAACCCCTTCGGGGTCGCTGGAGCCTATCTCAACTACAGGCGGGGTACACCCTGGACAAGTCGCCACCTCATCACAGGACCAACACAGATAGACAGACAACATTCACACTCACATTCACACACTAGGGACCATTTTTTAGTGTTGCCAATCAACCTATCCCCAGGTGCATGTCTTTGGAGGTGGGAGGAAGCCGGAGTACCCGGAGGGAACCCACGCAGTCACGGGGAGCAGGCATGTGATTTGACCACAATGAAAAAGACTGAAAAAATTTCCGGGGGTCTAGGGGACAAAGGCCCCCAGCCAGGTCCAGGGCCAAAGTAGTTGGGAAAGGGCATGTTCACCACTGTGTTACATGGCCTTTCCTTTTAACCACACTCAGTAAACGTTTGGGAACTGAGGAGACACATTTTTGAAGCTTCTCAGGTGGAATTCTTTCCTATTCTTGCTTGATGTACAGCTTAAGTTGTTCAACAGTCCGGGGGTCTCTGTTGTGGTATTTTAGGCTTCATAATGCGCCACACATTCAGTGCCCTGGTGGGGGGAAAAGGGGGGCAACGCCCCCCGAAGCTCCTGGTTTTTCACCAATTTAACATGCTAAAATTAACAAAGACAGCACCATTTGAAGAAAATATTTTAGTGTTTAAAGACATGAAAACATCATTAATAGAACATACCTTGCTTCAAGTTGTTTCATATGTTTTTGGCGTTTCGCATGTACTTCCAAAGTCAATATTATCATGACACCACGTGCACAAAACCTTTCCGGGACGATCGATTTTCCGAATAAAATCACCGAACAAAATCGTAACTTCCTTCTTCCCAACAGTATCAGTGATTTCCCTTTCCATCCAGTCCCATCGAAACTTATTTTTGACATGTTTATCAATTTCTTTTACTCGTAAAGCATCCTTTCTCTCGAGAACCAACATTGTTTACATATGGAAAATGGCGGCTATAACCATTATGAATGATGACGTTATTAACGTCATCATTCATAACAGATGTCCTGATTGGTCACAAGGAACATATCGACCAATCAACTACGGCGTAATATAAACTACGTCTCGAATCTTGATTTAGGGTCGGAAAAAAAACCGGAAAAACGGGAGATAATAATTTTTTTTTTCCCCGAGATTAAAAAAGACGGAATTCCGACTTTAGACGGAAAAATCACATGCCTGGGGGAGAACATGCAAACTTCACACAGAAAGATCCCGAGCCCGGGATTGAACCCAGGACTGCTCAGGACCTTCGTATTGTGAGGCAGACGCACTAACCACTCCCCCACCGTGCTACCCTCCTTGGAATCGTCTGCAACAAAAAACTTGAATTTGGTGGGTGGAATAGGGCCACTCAATACCAGCTCAGATTCTCTAAAATAATAAGAGTCAGTCATTACAGTGCATGTAGTCCCCGTGGGAGTGGGCGCCAAGAATTTGGGCATCCTGTTGAGCGCAGGATAATAGTCCTGAACCGCTGCACACAGAAGCAGGCCTGTCACACAACCTTTCTACACAAGAGTGTAAGATGAACCCATTCTGTCATGTGAGCTCAAAGTCTTGTTGTTCTGTGTCACTGGGCAGTCCTGAGCCACTTTGGAAGCCTCTGTTTATAATGGTCAGTGTCTGAGTCTCCGGTCCCGGTTTTGTTTTTCTGTCTTTCCGACAGTAAGAGGACGGTTCAGAGAGACTTGGTGATGTGACTGTTTGCGCCTCGAGCCGTGCAGCTGTCCCAATTATTACCTCTCTCTTTCCCCCCCACTTTTATCCCCATCTGCCTCTCTTGCCCCGCGCATCTAAGTGCCACCCAACCGTGGATGCCACTGGTGGGTTTGTGCTCTCAGGTCATCAGTCTGATGCTATAAAGAGTTCTTCAAAGAGGGATTGCGGGGTCAGAGTCCCCGAGCAATTTGAAGTTGGACACCGTTGTGTGTGGAATACAAAGTAGACGGTGCAGAATTTTGTCAGGTATATGGAGTTTTTGCAAATTCATCCGGTGCTGACGAGGTTGTTTAATGCAGTGTTTTTCAACCACTGTGCCGCGGAACACTAGTCTGGTGTGCCGTGGGAGATTATCTAATTTCACCTATTTGGGTTAAAAATATTTGTTGCAAACCAGTAATTATAATCTGCAAATGATGTGTTGTTGTTGAGTGTCGGTGCTGTCTAGAGCTCGGCAGAGAAACCGTGTAATATTCTTCCATATCAGTAGGTGGCAGCCGGTAGCTAATTGCTTTGTAGATGTCAGAAACAGCGGGAGGCAGGGTGCAGGTAAAAAAAAAAAGGTGTCTAAGGCTTAAACCAAAAATAAACAAAAGGTGAGTGCCCCTAAGAAAAGGCATTGAAGCTTAGGGAAGGCTATGCAGAACAAAACTAGAACTGAACTGGCTACAAAGTAAACAAAAACAGAATGCTGGACGACAGCAAAGACTTACTGTGGAGCAAAAGACAATGTACATCCGAACATGACATGACAATCAACAATGTCCCCACAAAGAAGGATAAAAACAACTGAAATATTCTTGATTGCTAAAACAAAGCAAATGCGGGAAATATCGCTCAAAGGAAGACATGAAACTGCTACAGGAAAATACCAAAAAAAGAGAAAAAGCCACCAAAATAGGAGCGCAAGACTACACAAAGGAAAACGGCAAAAAACTCAAAATAAGTCAGGGCGTGACGTGACAGGTGGTGACAGTACACCTACTTTGAGACAAGAGCTATATTGATGCATGCTTGGTTATGGTTTAAAGTCATATCCAACAATTGCGACAACAACTTTTTACCTTCAACTGAGTTTCTTTTTTTAATGATTTCTGCTGATAAATGGTAAATGGTAAATGGGTTGTACTTGTATAGCGCTTTTCTACCTTTTTAAGGAACTCAAAGCGCTTTGCCACTATTTCCACATTCACCCATTCACACACACATTCACACACTGATGGCGGGAGCTGCCATGCAAGGCGCTAACCACGACCCATCAGGAGCAAGGGTGAAGTGTCTTGCTCAAGGACACAACGGACGTGACTAGGATGGTAGAAGGTGGGGATTGAACCAGTAACCCTCAGATTGCTGGCACAGCCACTCTCCCAACTTCGCCTCGCCATCCTGGTGGTGTGCCTCCGGATTTTCTAAATGCAAAAAATGTGCCTTGGCTCAAAAAAGGTTGAAAAACACTGGTTTAATGGACCACGAGCACCGGGCATTAAGGGATTGTGGGGGCCGCAGGCAAGGAAAGGGGGTGTGGGGTAGTACAAAGTCGGCTTTGTTTGCACTGTAATTCACAGGAAAAATAACAGTTTTGGGTTACTTAAAGAATATACAACAGACCACAGTACGGTTGTACGGTATACCAGTATTAGTATAGTACCGCGATACTAATGAGTCACATTCGTCGTCACGTCTTTGCTGGTTTACGAGCAGAGGAGCATGTTCGGCAGTGCACAATCACGGAGTACTTACAAGCAGACACAGTGTGTAGACAGAAAAGGGAGAACGGACGCATTTTGGCCTAAAATCTAAAGATGAAGGTGAAGTTATAACACTGAAATACCCTCAGGAAGAGGTGCTTTAAGACATGGCAAGCGAGCTAGCGGCTCACATCTCCTCCCAGGGGGTGAACAAGGGCATGGGTCAAATGCAGAGGACAAATTTTACCACACCTAGTGTGTGTGTGACAATCATTAGTACTTAAACTTTGACTTTAACTAAAGACCATCCACAGTCTGCAGTGTTTTAGCTACCTCTAAATCACTCATCCTCGCCTCCACGGCGACAAATAAAGTGAGTTTCTTCCAAGTATCATCCCTGCAGGACAAGGAATAGCTAAACATGCTTCACTACACACCGTAACTCACCGGCGCCAAAATATAAACAAACGCCATTGGTGGACCTAAACCTAACATCCACTGTAATGATACCAAGTACAGAAGCGTATCTAGTCGATACTAATATGGTTACGTCAATATTTTTTGGCATCACAACATCTTCTCTCGGGGGGGGGGGAGTTAATCTGAGGCTGAGTTGACTTGAAACTGTTGAATGTTGCAATTTTTATATGTAGAAGAAAAGTTTTGTCATTTTATTTAATCTGAGCAACAACTTGAGGCAGTTTAATGTTGATTAACGTGGACCCCGACTTAAAGAAGTTGAAAAACGTATTGGGGTGTTACCATTTAGTGGTCAAATGTACGGAATATGTACTGTACTGTGCAATCTATTAATAAAAGTCTCAATCAATCAATCAAAAAAAAAAGCACTTTATATGTACCGTATTTTCCGGACTATAAGTCGCAGTTTTTTTCATAGTTTGGCCGGGCTCCAGTGCGACTTATATATGTTTTTTTCCTTTTTTATTATGCATTTTGGGCAGTTGCGACTTATACTCCGATGCGACTTACACTCCGAAAAATACAGTAGAAAGGTTTTGTTAAGAAACCATTCTGAGCCTTATCTTATTTCGTTTTTATTTTATACATGTTGACCACATTATGGCTATGGCTGTGTGTATATGTATGTTATGCCATTGTTTAAAAATTTGGTAAATAAATAACCAAAAAAATTTATATTTTGTTGTTTTCTTACTGTACCCAAAATTAACCGAACCGTGAACTCTAAACCGAGGTACGTACCGAACCAAAATTTTTGTGTACCGTTACACCCCTAGTTGAAGGTGTATGGATTTGTTCCTGTTTGCTTTAGCTTCGTAGATTAGTCGCTGTTCCAAGTGAACTCATTATTTCCCAAATAAATGTTCCTTCTCCTCACAATGACAACGTTTCACTTACATTTATGTAAATGTCCCTGATATTATTAGGCGTTTATCAGCGGGTTCCGTTTTATTGGCCAATTATGCGACTCTGTCCCCGGTTACATGAAGTCGGAAATCATACGCCTTACGTCTTTTATTGAGTGTAGTGATTATAGATCAGGCATCTTGGCACTGGCTCAAATAAAAAGTAGCAACCATCCCAAACTTCTAGTAGACCTTGTCTTTTTTTCACTTATTTGCTCCTCATCTGTTTCACCGTCACAAGCTCCAGAATGTGCACGCACGTTCAAATCAATCATTAATCTTTTTTTTTTATTATTATTATTTCTTCATAATAGTGAGAAGCCATAATGGAAATCTATATTAAAATGTGATTATTTGTCCAGCCCGAGTTTGTCAGTACCACATTCCTGCCATGATTGAGTAGGTTATTTTGGCAGGTGTCATCTTGGAGTCGCTACAATCGCTTCAGTTTGGCTTGTTTTCCAGCCCGAATATCAAACAGTATTTCTTTGAAAAGTCTGATAGGGTCAGTGGAGAGATTTACGGTTCCAAACCAACATGCGCCGCCAAATGACTTCTTTCTCAGTCAGCCCTGTCACTTACACATGCCCACTGACCTGGAGCCATATACACCGACCCACTCGAAAAAAAATAGCTCCAAAAAGGTTGAGCAGAGGAGTTATGATCCTTGTTTTATGGCGAGCCATCCGCAGTTACTTCGCTGACTTTGGCAATAAAAAGATACATTTTGACATTTTTCTTTCTTGACAATATATTTCCCGCCCGGCAACCGCTGTCTCAGTCGCTAGCTAATAGGCGGACAAAACTATGTTTTTCCAACCTTAGGTGTGAAGAAAGTGACTTTGAAGGACTGTGGTGGTATGAAGATAAGCTGCTGATGGTGTGTTTGACAGAGACGTCGCTCCAATGCGGTCTCCAAGGTAAATACTCGGGCTGGGCGATATGGACGAAAAAGTATATCCCGATATATTTTTACTTAAACTCGATATTCGATACATATCTCGATATATTTTCCGGTTAAAGTATACATATAAAGATATTAATTTTTAAGCGAAATTCACTGAAATTGAAGTGAATGACAACTGTACTGTGAACAGTCAGTGGCTCTTTTATTAACCCAGTTAGTCAAGATGGGTATTAACTAGTGTTGTAACGATACCAATATTTTGCTACCGGTACTATAAACATTTCGGTACTTTCCGGTACTTTTCTAAATAAAGGGGACCACAAAAAAATGGCATTATTGGCTTTATTTTAACAAAAAATCTTAGGGTACATTAAACATATGTTTCTTATTGCAGTTAAGTCCTTAAATAAAATAGTGAACATACAAGACAACTTGTCTTTTAGTACTAAGTTAACAAACAAAGGCTCCTAATTAGTCTGCTGACATATGCAGTAACACATTGTGTCATTTTCCATTCTATTATTTTGTCAACATTATTAAGGACAAGTGGTAGAAAACTAATTATTGATCTACTTGTTCATTTACTGTTAATATCTGCTTACTTTCTATTTTAACATGTTCTATCTACACTCTGTTAAAATGTAATAATCACTTATTCTTCTGTTGTTTGATACTTAAGTTGTGGATGATACCACAAATTTGGGTATCAAACCGATACCAAGTAGTTACAGGATCATACATTCGTCATATT
>NC_084573.2:28282500-28297500 GCF_033978685.3 Nerophis lumbriciformis
TTTTCGCTACCTGCCTCCACACTACAACCATCCGTTTCAATACATTCGTAATCTGTTGAATCGCTTAAGCCGCTGAAATCCGAGTCTGAATCCGAGCTAATGTCGCTATAGCTTGCTGTTCTTTCCGCCATGTTTGTTTGTGTTGGCTTCACTATGTGACGTCACAGGAAAATGGACGGGTGGTTAAAATCAGGCACTTTGAAGCTTTTTTTAGGGATATTGCGTGATGGGTAAAATTTTGAAAAAAACTTTGAAAAATATAATAAGCCACTGGAAACTGATTTTTAATGGTTTTAACAATTCTGACATTGTGATAATGTTCCCCTTTAAGAACCACTGAATTAAGGTACCGTATTTTTCAGACTATAAGTCGCAGTTTTTGTCATAGTTTAGCCGGGCTCCAGTGCGACTTATATGTGTTTTTTACCTTCTTTATTATGCATTTTCGGCAGGTGCGACTTATACTCCAGTGCGACTTATACTCCGAAAAATACGGTATGTAATACGGTAT
Source organism: Nerophis lumbriciformis (assembly GCF_033978685.3). NCBI lineage: Eukaryota > Metazoa > Chordata > Actinopteri > Syngnathiformes > Syngnathidae > Nerophis > Nerophis lumbriciformis. The sequence continues at coordinate 28,283,012 of NC_084573.2, forward strand.
GTAATAAAACATTGACAAAATCTTTCATGCCGTTATGTATCTGCGGCTTATAGTCTGCTGCGGCTAGTATATATATATAAAAAAAAAAAAATCTTCTACAATTTGGTGGCTGCGGCTTAAATACAGTATTATTTTCTTTGTTGCATGAGCCCACCACCTCAACAAATGTTTGTTTCCTCCAATCTCTTTTTCCAGAGAAAGAATATTTCTGGAACAAGGGTGTAAATATATATATATATATATATATATATATATATATATATATATATATATATATATATATATATGAATATACACTGGAGCCACTATCAAGCATTACACACACATAAACACACACACACACACACGGAGTACACTGAGCCAAAACACTGCGATGCTTGAAATTAGAATGTCTTTTCATGCAAACAGAGGCTCCTGCTGTGCAGGTGACAGGCTGGTATTGCAGACAGGATTGAAATGAAAAACAAATGCGACTTTGAATAAGACGCTATTTGGTGGAGGATTGCAACACGGGAGTCAACACGGCATTGGCGTTTGCCGCGCCGCTAATAGGCGCACTGTGAAATGCAGATAAAACTATGAAATGAGTCACCGCCCCTCTTTGGCTCGCCACGCCGGATCTAACCTCTCTGGCAACGTAGCACTAATACGTTTAATGAAGTCATTAGTCAAAAAATGAAGACCGACAGCGGCATAAGTCATCGACATGGAGGGCGGAGGCTTAGATAAAGCTCAGCAGGACGGCTGCCAGCACAAACAGGAGAAAGTTGCACGGTAAATTGTGATTGCTCGTCAGAAATCCAATCAGCGCGTTGATTTAAGTGCTTCATCAAAATTTACGCGGGGCTGGAATGAACTGCTCCTGAGTAATTATTCGCACTTTGCTTGATACAAAGCGCAGCCGCTCCTAATAGCGGCGAACTATAGCGTGGCGCAGGTGGAGGAGAGTGACGCTACCTGGGTGTCAAATAACACGTTTTGTCTGTGCCGCCACGATATGTGACACTTCACTTATTCATGAAGAGATTAAAGCTGCTAACTCAATCAGTCTTGCGTCACGTTACCACGCCGGACTTTATTACAAAACATCAATGATGCATTATTCGCCGCGGGTGCTGACGCTCGCCCGTGTTGGCGTCAACACTTCAAACTGGGAACACAAATGTTGGGCCTTAAAATACATTTGTTTTCAGAATTTCTGTTTTTTAGAATTCTATTGTTTCACTTTTGACCCTTATTTACCGCCATAGTGTGCTTGTTGTGGAATAAATAACATGTAATAAGTAGAGATGTCCGATAATATCGGACTGCCGATGTTATCGGCCGATAAATGCTTTAAAATGTAATATCGGAAATTATCGGTATCGGTTTCAAAAAGTAAAATTTATGACTTGGTACACGGACGTAAAGAGAAGTACAAAGCACCAATAAACCTTAAAGGCACTGCCTTTGCGTGCCAGCCCAATCACATAATATCTACGGCTTTTCACACACACATGTGAATGCCATGCATACTTGGTCAACAGCCATACAGGTCACACTGAGGGTGGCCGTATAAACAACTTTAATACTGTTACAAATATGCGCCACACTGTGAACCCACACCAAACAAGAATGACAAACACATTTCGGGAGAACACCCGCACCGTAACACAACATAAACACAACAGAACAAATACCCAGAACCCCTTGCAGCACTAACTCTTCCGGGACGCTACAATATACACCACCCGCTACCCCCCCCCACCTCAACCTCCTCAAGGTCTCTCAGGGAGAGCATGTCCCAAATTCCAAGCTGCTGTTTTGAGGCATGTTAAAACAAATAATGCACTTTGTGACTTCAATAATAAATATGGCAGTGCCATGTTGGCATTTTCTTCCATAACTTGAGGTGATTTATTTTGGAAAACTTTTTTACATTGTTTAATGCATCCAGCGGGGCATCACAACAAAATTAGGCATAAAAATGTGTTAATTCCACGACTGTGTATATTGTGTCGGTTGATATCGGAATCGGTAATTAAGAGTTGGGCAATATCGGGATTTCGGATATCAGCAAAAAAGCCATTATCGGACATCTCTAGTAATAAGATGTCCACTTTATTTGTGCAATTTTAGCTAGGGATGTAACCATATGGACATTTCCTATCACCATTTCTGTGACCAAAATTATCACGGTTTTCACTTTTAAATAACTAAAATAAATAGATGCACTGTTAGAAAGCCCACTCCCTTGCTTACTTTCTTATGCTTCACTGTTCTGGTGGGCGCTGTGGCGTCCTACTCTGTTCTGAGGTCCTTGAACGCACCTTAAAAACAATTTTGTGTCATATTCCTCCGAGTGTATAGTTAAAAGTTAAAAGTACCACTGATAGTCACACACACACTAGGTGTGGTGAAATTACCCTATGCATTTGACCCATCCCCTTGTTCCACCCCCTGGGAGGTGAAGGGAGCAGTGAGCAGCAGCGGTGGCCGCGCTCGGGAGTCATTTTTTGGGTGAGTTAACCCCCAATTCCAACCCTTGATGCTGAGTGCCAAGCAGGGAGGTAATGGGTCCCATTTTTATAGTCTTTGGTATGACTCGGCCGGGGTTTGAACTCACGACCGACCGAGCTCAGGGTGGACACTCTAACCACAAAGCCACTGAGCTGACACAAAAACAATTTTGTGTCATATTCCTCCGAGTGTACAGTAGGGATGTAACAACGGTGTAATGATAAACGGATGATAAAATTTCCCAAGGTTAGTACCGTATTCTCTGGGCTATAGAGTGCACCGGTATTTAAGCCGCACCCACTAAATTTTTGAATAAATAAATAATTTTCCCAATATTTGCCGCAGATATTTACTGGTACAAAATATTTTGTAAATGTTTATTTACATACCTTAATTGTTTTCAAACGGTGCCTGTAACACGGCAGTAAAACGGCTGATCAAACAAAACAGAAGTCATCGTCATGGACCCAGTAGCTGTGGACGCTAGCTCTTCAATCAGCTAAACAGACTCGATAACTCCACGGTGACGTTTTGGTGAATTTACTGAGGAATTTGTGAAACTGAACAAATACGGAAAGAATGCCGTTGTGTGTTAATAATATTAACAGACACTTGTGAACGTGTTAGCATATTAGCTAATGCTAAAGACGCTATCTTGATTACATTACGATAGCGCGTACAAATATGCATGAAAACACTCCTACAGACATCACACATGGGACGGTTTAGTAAGTAATTGTTTTTGGTTATTTTGTAGAATCCATACGAGTAGAACGCTATGGACAGTTATACTTCCGGTTCAAGGCATGAAACAGGAAGTGCATTTTCAACCCGCAGCGCCTGCAGTGAGCGAACTCGTCCAAAAGATGGCGCCATAGCACAAAAAATAACAATTTGTTTAGCGTCGCAGTCTGTTCTATATGAAAGCTATTTGTTGAATACAAAATAGCATGGTCGTCAGCGAGGGAAAATCCCCAAATTAGCCGGAGGGTTCAAAGCTTGGGGGGAAAAAAAAGTACCGGCTTATCTTCGAGAAAATACGGTATTATTGTTTTAAATTAAAATAACCATGATTGATAACACTTTGATGAACTCACGGAACAGTGACACTGCTCATTTACTGGAGGAGCAAGCTATAATTAAATTATTATTATCATAAATTATATACCCCAATCTAAACTTATATAAACCCATTACTGTCTGAGCAACTAACTACTACATAATCAATTGTGCAAATTAAATCTACAAGCTGTGCCCTCGTAGCCAGAGAGATTGAACGATACCTGAAGCAATATCACAACAGGAAGTGAAATGCGTGACGTCATAGAAACCAACACACATTTTTTTACTTTATCATTAAAAAAAAATAGCTGCGGTTTAAAAGGCAGATACCAGACAGATGGGCGAAGGACTTTTGCCTACGCTTTAGGATGTGGGCGTGGCCTGGCGCCAACCTTTAATCTGTTGGTTCGTCATAATATTTTTAACAGTCATTACTTGGCTCCACAAACTCAGATATTGATCAGAATTTGTACAAATGGTAACTATTCGTACCCATTCGTAGTGGGCGGAGTCTTGTGGGGGGAAAAACTGGCCCTCGCCATCAACCATCAAACTGTCATTACTGCACTTAAGAGGATCGACTTTTCGTCCAAACTGACATGAGGCTTTTAGGTTTGGGTCTGATCATGTCTACACCTCGATATCGACATCAACAACGCCCGCTGGGCTCAGTTGGGTCAGTTGTGTCCTTGGGTGAGACACTTCGCCCAACTCGCTTCCAGTGCCACCCACACTGGTTTAAGCTTGCTGCACCTTTAATGTGTGCAGCAAGCTGGTGGAGATCTTTTATCAGTCTGTTGTGGCCAGTGCCCTGTACTTTGCAGTGGTATGTTGGGGGAGCAGCACCAGCAAAAGGGACTTAAACCGGATTGACAAACTGATCCGGAAAGCCGGCCAAACTATTGGCACGCAGTTGGAGGCGTTTGTGTCAGTGAGGGACAGGAAGACACTGGACAAACTGCTCGTCAACATGGACAATCCTGCCCACCCACTCCACCAGACAATTGGGGGACAGCGGAGCTCATACTCCAACAGGCTCCTTCAGCTTCATTCCCACAGTGTTCAATTCAAGATCTCCATCATTCCGCACTCCATCCAGCTGTATAATCACTCGCCATACAGCAATAGATGATATTTGTCTATTACCTGACCGCTTCTATGTTAGCTACCTCTCTTTGTTTATAATGTCTATTTTCTGCTGGATCTACTCTCTATTTTATGCCTTCCGCCCGAATGCAGCTGAGATAGGCTCCAGCACCCCCCGCGACCCTGAAAGGGACAAGCGGTAGAAAATGGATGGATGGATATCAGTATATATCATATACTGTATATATAATATGTTACATTTTATATTCCTACTATGGTACATTTTTAGTCTACTTTATACCTGCATTATCCTTTCCATGCTTACCCCTTCCATCCTTTGTAACTGAGCTACTGTGTGGAACAATTTCCGTTATGGATCATTAAAGTTTGTCTAAGTCTAAAAAAATGGAGAGTATAAATGTAAATAATGGGTTTTAAAAGTGCTTTATAAATATAATTCACTTCACTTAACTATGTGCAGTGTGTCTGAGCAGTCCAGGGCGTAAGTCAGCTTACCGGTGACCCCTAAGGGAATGAAGGGTATGGATGATGGATGAATCAAACACCAGCCACACAAGCTGAGGTGCCATCATCATCATCATCATCATCATTATCATCCTTCTGCACTGGCTTCCTGTGCACTTAAGATGCGACTTTAAGGTTTTACTACTTCGTATAAAATACCAAACGGTCTAGCTCCGTCCTATCTTGCTGATTGTATTGTACCATATGTCCCGGCAAGAAATCTGCGTTCAAATAACTCCGGCTTATTAGTGATTCCCAGAGCCCAAAAAAAGTCTGCGGCCTATGGAGCGTTCGGGCTCCGGTACTCTGGGATGCCCTACCGGTAACAGTTAGAGATGCTACCTCAGTAGAAGCATTGAAGTCACATCTTAAAACTCATTTGTATACTCTAGCCTTTAAATAGACCCCCCTTTTAGACCAGTTGATCTGCCGTCTCTTTTCTGCTCTACCCCCCTCTACTGCGTGGAGAGGTTATCAGGTGACCACAAACGACGCGCTAGCTGTTCAAAGTCGGGACCAGGAGTGGACCACTCATCTGTGCATCAGTTAGGTACGTCTCTGCGTACCAGACTCTATTAGACCAGTTGATCTGCCGTCTCTTTTCTGCTCTACCCCCTTCTACTGCGTGGAGAGGTTATCAGGTGACCACAAACGAGGCGCTAGCTGTTCAAAGTCGGGACCCGGGTTGGACCACTCATCTGTGCATAAGTTAGGTACGTCTCTGCGTACCAGACTCTTTTAGACCAGTTGATCTGCCGTCTCTTTTCTGCTCTACCCCCCTCTACTGCGTGGAGAGGTTATCAGGTTACCACAAACGACGCGCTAGCTGTTCAAAGTCGGGACCAGGAGTGGACCACTCATCTGTGCATCAGTTAGGTACGTCTCTGCATACCAGACTCTTTTAGACCAGTTGATCTGCCGTCTCTTTTCTGTTCTACCCCCCTCTACTGCGTGGAGAGGTTATCAGATGACCACAGATGAGGCGCTAGCTGTTCAAAGTCGGGACCCGGGGTGGACCACTCATCTGTGCATCAGTTAGGTACATCTCTGCGTACCAGACTCTATTAGACCAGTTGATCTGCCGTCTCTTTTCTGCTCTACCCCCCTCTACTGCGTGGAGAGGTTATCAGGTGACCACAAACGACGCGCTAGCTGTTCAAAGTCGGGACCAGGAGTGGACCACTCATCTGTGCATAAGTTAGGGATGTCTCTGCGTACCAGACTCTATTAGACCAGTTGATCTGCCGTCTCTTTTCTGCTCCACCCCCCTCTACTGCGTGGAGAGGTTATCAGGTGACCACAACCGATGCGCTAGCTGTTCAAAGTCGGGACCCGGGTTGGACCACTCATCTGTGCATAAGTTAGGTACGTCTCTGCGTACCAGACTCTATTAGACCAGTTGATCTGCCGTCTCTTTTCTGCTCTACCCTCCTCTACTGCGTGGAGAGGTTAGCAGGTGACCACAGATGTTGCGCTAGCTGTTCAAACTCAGAACCAGGGGTGGACCACTAATCTGTGCATCAGTCGGGGACGTCTCTGCGCTGCTGACCTGTCTCCACCCAAGATGATCCCCTGCTGGCCCCACTATGGACCGGACTCTCACACTATTAACTAGATCCACTCGACGTCCATTGCGCCGGTCGCCCAGGGCGGAGGGTCCCCACACCTGCGGTCCCCTCCAAGGTTTCTCATTGTAGCCCATGGGGTTGAGTTTTTCCTTGCCCTGATGTGGGATCTGAGCAGAGGATGTCGTTGTGGCTTGTGCAGCCCTTTGAGACACTCGTGATTTAGGGCTATATAAACAAACTTTGATTGATTGATCATCATCATCATCATCATGCAGGCAGAAATAATGATGAGGAAAATCCAATGTTTATATCAACACATACTTGACCAGAACTACACACAACACAGCTTTGCATGCACAATAGCTGCACAATGGGTCACAGAAGTGATGCACATCCAGTGCTTGGCGGAGGTCACTCGCCACCAACACCGCTTAGCTTACGGGCTAACAGCACCACGCATTGCCGTCATACAAACGCACCTAGTTCGTGTTATTTTCTAAGAGTTAAAAGCAAACCGGAATTGTTTACATGCCAGGGGCGGCGAATAAGCAACAAAAAAGGCGGTGAATGGGGAAGTGGCGTACCAGGGACGGAACGCACCATCCTTCCGGGAGATAAGCCGAAAAGCACCCGGGTGGAGGCAACCATATAACGGGGCAGCAGCGCTGCCTGCCTCGGCCACAAAAGGGCAGCGACGGCGGGCAACAGGCCGGGGATGTAGCCGCCGCTACATGCCCCGTACGCAAAGGAGAGATAAACGCCCCTTACCTGGTTGTGGAGGAGGCAACCCCGGCTTCCACGGGCATCCGACGGGGTCTCTCTTCCGACAAAACGAGGTGGAAAGAGGCAGCTGATGTCGGAAGGGAGGAAGCTGGCGGTAAAGAATAGGAGCAGCGAGGCTGCACTGTGTGGATATCTGCCGGTGTCAAAGTACATGAAGGGAAGGGGGAGTTCCACTTCCGGTGACGGCTTTTCAAAGTAATTCACCCGGCTGCGTTCTTACGCTTTTTTTTTATTTTATTGAAACTTGTATTAGTAGATTGCACAGTACAGTACATATTCCGCACAATTGACCACTAAATGGTAACACCCGAATTTTTTTTTCAACCTTTTTAAGTCAAAGTCAATTCATTCAATTTTCTATCGCTTTCTAGCGCTGGAGCCTATCTCAGCTACAATCGGGCAGAAGGTGGGGTACACCCTGGACAAGTCGCCACCTCATCACAGGACCAACACAGACAACATTCACACACTAGGGACACTTTATAATTGCCAATCAACCTATCCCCAGGTGCATGTCTTTGGAGGAAGCCGGAGTACCCGGAGGGAACCCACCGCAGGATCGAACCCAGGACCTTCGTATTATGAGGCAGACGCACTAGCCCCACCCCTTCACCCTGCTGCCCTTTATACATACATACATATGCAAATACAGTTATGATGTATATACATTATATACACAACCCAAAACCAGTGAAGTATAAATGAATAAAAACAGAATACAATGATTTGCAAATCCTTTTCAACTTATATTCAATTGAATAGACTGCAAAGACAAGAAATTTTTAATGTTCGAACTGAGAAACTCTTTTTTTTTTTTTTTGAAAATAATCATTAACTTACAATTTAATGGCAGCAACACATTGCAAAAAAGATGGCACAGGAGCATTTTACCGCTGTGTTACGTGGCCTTTCCTTTTAATCAGAATCAGAATCAGAAATACTTTATTAATCCCTGAGGGGAAATTTCAATTTTCAGCACAATTCATTCAAGATCAGACAAACATTACAGGGAGACAGAACAGGATCGCTGATGGCGCCCCTTACAAAAAAGGTGAGATACAGGTAAACAATGGGGGGGGGAGAAAAAAATCGGTCTATGCCTGGGCCCCTGGAGAGGGGGTCCAGACTGAGACCAAGGGAAAAAACAACTCATAGCCATAGCACACATCCCTCTTGCATGTGTGTAAGAGGGAAACATCAAAGAACACAAAGGACATTCAGTGTCCAGTCCGCAGGCTGCGTCTAAGGAAACTGGGGTGTCTGATACCTGCTCATTCAGCCATGTCTTGCCTTAGCCTTAACCTTAACCTTAACAACACTCCGTAAACGTTTGGGAACTGAGGAGACCAATTTTTCAAGCTTTTCAGGTGGAATTCTTTCCCATTCTTGCTTGATGTACAGCTTAAGTTGTTCAACAGTCCGGGGGTCTCCGTTGTGGTATTTTAGGCTTCATAATGCGCCACACATTTTCAATGGGAGACAAGTCTGGACAACAGGCAGGCCAGTCTCGTATCCGCACTCTTTTACTATGAAGCCACGCTGTTGTAACACGTGGCTTGGCATTGTCTTGATGAAATAAGCAGGGGCGTCCATGGTAACGTTGCTTGGATGGCAACATATGTTGCTCCTAAACCTGTATGTACCTTTCAGCATTAATGGCGCCTTCACAGATGTGTAAGTTTCCCCTGCCTTGGGCACTTATACACCCTCATGCCATCACAGATGCTGGCTTTTGAACTTTGTGGCTATAACAATCCGGATGGTTCTTTTCCTCTTTGTTCCGCAGGACACAACGTCTACAGTTTCCAAAAACAATTTGAAACGTGGATTTGTCAGACCACAAAACACTTTTCCACTTTGCATCAGTCCATCTTAGATGAGCTCGGGCCCAGCGAAGAAGGGAGCATTTCTGGGTGTTGTTGATAAATGACTTTCACTTTGCATAGTAGAGTTTTAACTTGCACTTACAGATGTAGCGACGAACGACGAACTGTAGTTACTGACAGTGGTTTTCTGAAGTGTTCCTGAGCCCATGTGGTGATATCCTTTACACACTGATGTCGCTTTTTGATGCAGTACCGCATGAGGGATCCAAAGTTCGAAATATCATCGCTTATGTGCAGTGATTTCTCCAGATTCTCTGAACCTTTTGATGATATTACGGACTGTAAATGGTAAAATCCCTAAAATGCTTGCAATAGCTCGTTGAGAAATGTTGTTCTTAAACTGTTCGACGATTTGCTCACGCATTTGTTCACAAAGTGGTGACCCTCGCCCCCATCCTTGGTTGTGAATGACTGAGCATTTCATGGAAGCTGCTTTTATACCCAATCATGGCACCCACCTGTTCCCAATTAGCCCGTCCACCTGTGGTATGTTCCACATAAGTCTTTGATGAACATTCCTCACCTTTCTCAGTCTTTTTGCCACTTTGCCAGCTTTTTTGAAACATGTTGCAAGCATCAAATTCCAAATGAGCGAATATTTGCAAAAAAATAAAGTTTCCCAGTTTGAACGTTAAGCATCTTGTCTTTGCAGTCTATTCAGTTGAATATAGGTTGAAAATGATTTGCATATTGTATTGTTTTTATTTACCATTTACACAACGTGCCAACTTCACTAGTTTTGGGTTTTGTACATCATATATAATGTACATTATATATAATATGTATATTGATTGAATATACATATACATGTATATTTATACATATATATGTATATGTATGTATGTATATACATATGTATATACACACACATATATGTATGATTGCCATAATTGTACCACTAGATATGTTCATATAAATATCATATTTGCCACACTTCATATTGTGTATCATGTATCAAAATTGCACCACTTTATATGTTTAGTGTATATATATGCATCATCATAATTGCACCATTTCATTCCACAATTGCGCCATTCCATATCATGTTATATACTGTATATCTGCACCACTTTGAATCATGTCTATATATATATTTTTTTAATTTTATTTGTTTTATTTTTTTTTTTTTACTTTTTTTTTTAAATTTATATATATATATATTTTCATATTTGCATTCATAGTATGCTTATACATGTATCTACACTATTTCATGTTTTCATGTCATGTTTCATCTGTGCTTGCACCACTCTATATTATCCATCACGTATTATCATAATTGCACCGTTCCATATCATGTTCACATCCTGTATGTATCATATTTCAACCACTCTATATCATGTTTGTATCGGTGTACAGTATGTATGTATCATATTTCAACCACTGTATATCATGTTTCTATATGTGTCATGGTAATTGCGCCACTTCATCACATTTACACTATTCTACAGTATATTACAATCATATACGTACTATTATATCTGCACTCCTCTATCATATTTGCATGTATCACTATGTTTAAACTACTCCATATGTTACATTACATATTTGCAAATATTGAAACGTAGGTCTTTTTTTTCTACCTCTATATTATTGTTGTTTTATCTTGTATTATTGTTCTTTTTATTTTACTGTACAATTTGTGCAGCGACAATAAAGTAATGTTCTTTTCAATGCATATTGATTTCACTTTAACACACTGTGACGGACATATCCATCCATCCATCCGTTTTCTACCGCTTATTCCCTTTTGGGGTTGCGGGGGGCGCTGGAGCCTATCTCAGCTACAATCGGGCGGAAGGCAGGGTACACCCTGGACAAGTCGCCACCTCATCGCAGTGTGACGGACATATGTGCAAATCATTTAGTCAAATTAATATTTCTACATATTGCTTTCATAATCACTCTTATTATATTGTATACCTTCCTGCATTGAGATACTATGTCAGATTATTCTGTTGTCACTATTAGTAAATATGTATTTATTTTGTAACTCTCACAAAACGTTTTGCAAACCAGTAAAAATGTTATATGTGATTACTTAGACATTTTAAACTGTCACCATCTCTCACAATTTGGTATTTTATTGCACTTTTTTATTATTTTACTTTTTTTTTTTAATGTGTTTAAATTTGATTCGAAGATTTATTCTGAAGGCGTTACAGTTCCGTTTCCTGTTGATGTTTCTCCCCTGTCTGCTACCTTGAATGATGCTGAGCCTGCCTGGTCGAGTTGGAGCTGAAACTCCAGTGCGCCCCCAAGGGTCAACTTGCTGTACTGCAGTTGAATTAAGACCACTGATTGCCTGACCTGGAGGACAAATCTCAACCCCATCCATCCATCCATTTTCTACTGCTTATTCCCTTTGGGGTCGCGGGGGGCGCTGGAGCCTATCTCAGCTACAATCGGGCGGAAGGCAGGGTACACCCTGGACAAGTCGCCACCTCATCGCAGTGTGACGGACATATGTGCACATCATTTAGTCAAATTAATATTTCTACATATTGCTTTCATAATCACTCTTATTATATTGTATACCTTCCTGCCTTGAGATACTATGTCAGATTATTCTGTTGTCACTATTAGTAAATATGTATTTATTTTGTAACTCTCACAAAACTGTTTGCAAACCAGTAAAAATGTTATATGTGATTACTTACAGACATTTTAAACTGTCACCATCTCTCACAGTTTGGTATTTTATTGCACTTTTTTTATTATTTTAAATATTTTTTTTAAAAATGTGTTTAAATTTGATTCGAAGATTTATTCTGAAGGCGTTACAGTTCCGTTTCCTGTTGATGTTTCTCCCCTGTCTGCTACCTTGAATGATGCTGAGCCTGCCTGGTCGAGTTGGAGCTGAAACTCCAGTGCGCCCCCAAGGGTCAACTTGCTGTACTGCAGTTGAATTAAGGCCACTGATTGCCTGACCTGGAGGACAAATCTCAACCCCAAAAAAACCCAAAGGTGCAACACTGCGGAAGCTTAAAAAACAGCACAAAATGATACCATCTCAATAACAGTATTATGGTATCCTGTGACGCCCCTGCTCTTTTTCTCCTACACAATTGACACAGTTTGATTTCTTCCTTTTTCATTTAGCAGATAAGAGAAAGCAAGCATCTTTGGAGATGTTATCTTGACTCGCGTGATAAATTCCGAGCGGGTGGGAATACATCCAAACAGATGAGGATAGCAGGCGTACACCGGGAAGTCAATCCAGGATGTGTCTCCCACAGCATACACATTTCAAAGTTAATTCATTATTTTTACACCAGAGTCATAACATCAATGCAAAAAAAAAAATGCAGGGAGGATTATTTTGTCAGCGTTAAGATCACACCAGGATGGTTCAACACAGCCACAATTCCATCGGGAAGCTCGATTTTCTCCCAAATTACTAATTTGTGGATGGGAGTTAAGGTTGCACGCAGAAAGTACAACAGACTTGCAATATTGATCGTTTTGGTGTAGTCCATGAGTGAAACGTTAACAAGCTTTACAGCAAGTACCACCTCATAGGTCACCACAATGACCAACATTAAAACACAGTAGCGTAGTAGGCCTAAATAGTCATTAAAAGCAAGGCAACGTTTACATTGAACAAGCATATTTACCTTACTTTCCGGACTATAGAGCGCACCGGTATATAAGCCGCACCCCACTACCGTATTTTCCGCACCATAAGCCGCCCCGTGTTATAAGCCGCGCCTTCAATGAACGGCATATTTCAAAACTTTGTCCACCTATAAGCCGCCCCGTGTTATAAGCCGCATCTAACTGCGCTACAGGGAATGTCAAAAAAACAGTCAGATAGGTCAGTTAAACTTTAATAATATATTAAAAACCAGCGTTCTAACAACTCTGTTCACTCCCAAAATGTACGGTAATGTGCAAATGTGCAATCACAAACATAGTAGAATTCAAAATAGTGCAGAGCAATAGCAATAACTTAATGTTGCTCGAACGTTAATGTCACAACACACAAAATAAACATAACACTCACTTTCTGAAGTTATTCTTCATTCATAAAACCCTCGAATTCTTCTCCTACGGTGTCCGAATTAAAAAGTTGGGCGAATAGGGGATCCAAAATGGCCGGCTCCGTCTCGTCGAAGTCATCAGAGTCAGTGTCGCTGTTGTTTTTCCAGCAGTTCCGTGAATCCTGCCTTCCGGAAAGCTCGGACCACAGTTGAGACCGAAATATCCGCCCAGGCATTTACGATCCACTGGCAGATGTTGGCGTATGTCGTCCGGCGCTGTCTCCCTGTCTTAGTGAATGTGTGTTCGCCTTCGGTCATCCATTGTTCCCACGCCGTTCGCAGTCATGCTTTAAATGCCTTGTTGACACCAATATCGAGCGGTTGGAGTTCTTTGGTTAATCCACCCGGAATGACGGCGAGTGTTGTATTTGTGTGCTTCACTTGTTTTTTGACACCATCTGTGATGTGGGCGCGCATGGAGTCGTATATCAACATGGACGGAGCTGCGTGAAAAAAGCCACCCGGCCTCTTCGCGTAAACTTCCCTTAACCACTCGCTCATCTTTTCTTCATCCATCCATCCCTTCGAGTTAGCTTTTATGATGACGCCGGCTGGAAAGTTCTCTTTTGGCAAGGTCTTCCTTTTGAATATCACCATGGGTGGAAGTTTCTGGCCATTAGCATGGCAAGCTGGAACCACAGTGTGTCGCTTAGTAGGAGCCATTTTGTGGTCTTTACAGATGTAAACACACAAAGGAAATGAAACGTAATACCCGCGCGCTTCTTCTTCTATGGGGGCGGGTGCTTACCTTGGCGGTTGCTTACCGTAGAAGAAGAAGCACTTCCTCTTCTACGGGGAAAAAAGATGGCGGCTGTTTACCGTAGTTGCGAGACCTAAACTTTATGAAAATGAATCTTAATATTAATCCATATATAAAGCGCACCGGGTTATAAGCCGCACTGTCAGCTTTTGAGTAAATTTGTGGTTTTTAGGTGCGGCTAATAGTGCGGAAAATACGGTACATTTTTGTATAGGAAAAATATTTTCCATATATTAGCCGCACCGGAGTATAAGCCGCATATGTATACATTGTGAAATTA
>NC_084573.2:28302500-28327500 GCF_033978685.3 Nerophis lumbriciformis
ACATATATATATACATATACATATATATATATACATATATATATATATATATATACATATATACATACATATATATACATATATACTGTACATATATACATATACACATATATATTCATATACATACACATATATACTGTATATACACATGTATGCATATACATATATATACATATACATATATATACACGCACATATACATATACATATATATTATACATACATACATATATACACATATACATATATACATACATGCATATGTATATACATATATACATGTGTATATATATATATATATATACACAAATATTCATACATATATACACATATATACAAATTACATGTATACATACATATACATATATGCATATACATATATAAATGCACATATACATATACACAAATATGCATATACGTATATACACATATATACATGCAGTATACACACACGCACACGCACACGCACACACACATACATATATATATATATATATGTATATACACACACATTTATTCATATACAAACCCTGTTTCCATATGAGTTGGGAAATTGTGTTAGATGTAAATATAAATGGAATACAATGATTTGCAAATCATTTTCAACCCATATTCAATTGAATATGCTACAAAGACAACATATTTGATGTTTAAACTGATAATCTTTTTTTTTTTTTTTGCGCAAATAATCATTAACTTTAGAATTTGATGCCAGCAACACGTGACAAAGAAGTTGGGAAAGGTGGCAATAAATACTGATAAAGTTGAGGAATGCTCATCAAACACTTATTTGGAACATCCCAGAGGTGAACAGGCAAATTGGGAACAGGTGGGTGCCATGATTGGGTATAAAAGTAGATTCCATGAAATGCTCAGTCTTTCACAAACAAGGATGGGCGAGAGTCACCACTTTGTCAACAAATGCGTGAGCAAATTGTTGAACAGTTTAAGAAAAACCTTTCTCAACCAGCTATTACAAGGAATTTAGGGAGTTCACCATCTACGGTCCGTAATATCATCAAAGGGTTCAGAGAATCGGGAGAAATCACAGCACGTAAGGAGCTAAGCCCGTGACCTTCGATCCCTCATGCTGTGCTGCATCAACAAGCGACATCAGTGTGTAAAGGATATCCCCACATGGGCTCAGGAACACTTCAGAAACCCACTGTCAGTAACTGCAATTGGTCGCTACTTCTGTAAGTGCAAGTTAAAACTCTCCTATGCAAGGCGAAAACCGTTTATCAACAACACCCAGAAACGCTGTCGGCTTCGCAGGGCCTGAGCTTATCTAAGATGGACTGATACAAAGTGGAAAAGTGCTCTGTGGTCTGACGAGTCCACATTTCAAATTGTTTTTGGAAACTGTGGACGTCGTGTCCTCCGGACCAGAGGAAAAGAACCATCCGGATTGTTATAGGCGCAAAGTTGAAAAGCCAGCATCTGTGATGGTATGGGGGTGTATTAGTGCCCAAGACATGGGTAACTTACACATCTGTGAAGGCGCCATTAATGCTGAAAGGTACATACAGGTTTTGGAGCAACATATGTTGCCATCCAAGCAACGTTACCATGGACGCCCCTGCTTATTTCAGCAAGACAATGCCAAGCCACGTGTTACATCAACGTGGCTTCATAGTAAAAGAGTGCGGGTACTAGACTGGCCTGCCTGTAGTCCAGACCTGTCTCCCATTGAAAATGTGTGGCGCATTATGAAGCCTAAAATACCACAACGAAGACCCCCGGACTGTTGAACAACTTAAGCTGTACATCAAGCAAGAATGGGAAAGAATTCCACCTGAGAAGCTTAAAAAATGTGTCTCCTCAGTTCCCAAACGTTTACTGAGTGTTGTTAAAAGGAAAGGCCATGTAACACAGTGGTGAACATGCCCTTTCCAAACTACTTTGGCACTTGTTGCAGCCATGAAATTCTAAGTTAATTATTATTTGCAAAAAAAAAATCAAGTTTATGAGTTTGAACATCAAATATCTTGTCTTTGTAGTGCATTCAATTGAATATGGGTTGAAAATGATTTGCAAATCATTGTATTCCATTTATATTTACATCTAACACAATTTCCCAACTCATATGGAAACGGGGTTTGTATATGCACACATACATATATTCATATATATACATACACATATTTTCATTCATTCTAGGTCAAAAAACAAACAACAAACAACAACAAAACAACTAAACATTCAGTATGTGCTTCAACAATTGATCAATGAAATCAATAATCTGATTAGAAAAAAGCGTTGAATTATTTTATTTTGCTTCGATTAATTATTTCATGAATAACTAATAAAAAAAACTGAGTGTCTGGAACTTTAAATGTGCAGACATAATGTCAGCAATAGAGCGCACATGAGCGTGGTGGCCGTGATCTCAGTGGCGGCGAGCAGTAGGATGTTTTTTATGATATCATTTTTTCTGACATTTCAGTTTTAATGAAAATGTTTGTTTATTCCAACTGTTTCCCCTAAATACGCATTGAGGCTATAAAGTGTTTTTTATTTGATTAATCGAAGAATCAAACAAACTAATTGATCGATCACTAAAATAGTGTAAATAGTGTTCCCTCGATTATCGTTATATTTTGGACACTTTCACCGTTGTAAGTGAATTTCCGCTATTTATTTGATGTTTTATATGAATATTATATGCATTTTAAGTCCCCCCGCACAGCTTTCACACACTTATACACACTTTATATGCACTTAAAACACTTCCTACAATTTAAAACATGCTTTATTTCAACATGAAAACTCAAAAAAGTACTTAAATCTCAATGACTTCAATAATATTTTTTAAACTTGCAATGCACTGAAATGGCAGCAAGTGAACCACAAAGTGGACTACTGTTCATTTAAAGTAGTGATGTCAAACACTTTGTTAAATCAGATTAGTCACACTTTTAATTTGTCTATTAATCTGTCAAAGTGAACATGATGATAAAAAGTTTTTTTTTTAACGGCACTATTTTTTTTTAAAGCACAATTAGCCTGCGCTGCGAGCAAGTCATCTTCCAAATGCTAAGCGTCATTGTCATTTTTCGGACGTTTGTTTATAAAGTGTTCATATGTTTGGAAAAAGAGTGTGTGTGCCCAATTTGTGTTGAGCTATCCAGTCCCTCGTTTATAGTATTAAAAATTTGAAAATGATCAGTCCAATGTAGTGTAGTTTCTTAACCCATTGTTAACCCAGCAGTGCTCTGTTGTAATACACTTTTCCACCACTTGTGGCAGTAATGACAACATAAACAAACAGAAGAAGTGTGGCACTTAAGTCATAGAGAAGTTTGCCAAGTGCAAAAATTATGACTAAAGAGGTCAAGCTGTGTTTTCATTTGCTCTGTGACAGTTTATTTAAAAAACATATTACTATTTATTATTAATGTAGTTAAAATTTACTTTAGCATTGGGTAATTGTGTGTAAATTTTTGTTCTATCATTTTATATCAGTCCCTTCCTACATGATTAATGTCTTTTTTTTTTTTGGTGAATAATTACATTAATCCTAATTGAAAGAAAACACTGTTACAGTATTATCATTTTCCTCCTTTGACACATTTTAAACCGTACATTTAAAAATAAAAATAAAAAACATCCTACAATGTAGCAAAATGGATGAAAGTACCACAAATAGAACCATGCAGGAACATACAGACATCATAAAGCATAAACAGGAGGATATTGCATCTGTATAGATGGACTGCAACTTATCAAGGTAATGCACGGTTGTTGTCATCCTGTTTAAAATGATGTCACTCAACTGTCATTCCTACTGTACTTACTGTACATCTGGCTGCAGCGGTCCTGGCTGGTATAGATGGCGCGGCAGCACCACTGCATGGAAGATAGGCCACAGTGCAGCACATTTTTATTCATGGAGGCCTGGATGTGTCCATATTTATCATCATCATCATCAGTCAGTATGATTCAATTATTATTATTATTATAATTATTATTATTATAATTTTGTTTTTAATATTTGCTGACATTTGCAGATTAAACTCAAATATAGAATCAACCGGTTCTATTACGAATGATATATTTAATACAGAGCAGTTATGCAGAAGGGAATGTAGCATACTTTGGTTTTTTTGTACATTCCCATTTTTCTATCGTTTGTTGTTTGTTTTTTTGCAGTTTTTGACACAATTTTGCCCAAGTTTTTGTTGTTTTTTTGTTAAAAAAAACAAGTCCATTCACCCAAAAATCAGGAGCCCAAACATATAAATATTGGTGATTAGGGTTGTCAAAATAAATAAATAAATCGATTTTTGAATGATTTACGATTCTTATTTGCAATGATTCTTAATCGATTAAAACAAATAAAAAAATAATCATTTTTTAATTTTTTTTATTTTAGCTGACATTTGCAGGTTTAACTCAAGTTCAGAATTAACCGGTTCTATTATGAATTATATATTTAATACAGAGCAGTTACACAGAAGGGAATGTAGCATACCTTGCTTTTTGTACGTCCCTATTTTTCTATTATTCGTTGTTTTTTTTTAATGAACAATTTTACCCAAGTTTTTGTGTTCTGTCCCGTTTGGAGTCTAGGCCAGAAATCAGGCACCCAAACAAAGAATGTTGATGACGAGGGGTGTCAAAAAAAAAAACATTTTCAAACGATTTGCGATTCTTTTTTTAAACAATTCTTAATCGATTAAAACAAATAAAAATATAAATATCCTTCCATTCATCCATCCATTTTCTACCGCTTGTCCCTCACGGAATCGCCGGGGTGTTGGAGCCTATCTCAGCTGCACACGGGCGGGAGGCGGGGTACACCCATATATATACATATATATATATATATATATATATATATATATATATATATATATATATATATATATATATATATATATATATAAATTATTATATATATATATTTTAAATGTATTTATTTATTTTTATTTTTTTAAATCTTAGCTGACATTTGCAAATTGAACTCTCGAGAAATGGAGCAAATACAGAATTAATCGGTTCTATTACGAATTACATAGTTTGTATTTAATACAGAGCAGTTATGCAGAAAGGAATGTAGCGTACCTTGTTTTTTGTACGTCCCCATTTTTCTGTGATTTGTTTTTTTGCAGTTTGACACAATTTTGACCATGTTTTTGTATGTCGTTAAAAAATGAGTGCATTTGCCCAAAAATCAGGCGCCCAAACAAAGAATGTTGGTGACTAGGTGTCAAAAACATTCACATGATTTGCGATTCTTCGATTCTTTTTTTAAAACAATTCTTAATTAATTTGAATATATATATATATATATATATATATATATATATATATATATATATATATATATATATATATATATATTTTTTAAATCTCTGCTGATATTTGCAGATTGAACTCCTCACTAGAAATGGAGCAAAGACGGAATTAACCGGTTGTATTACAAATTATATATTTAATACAGAGCAGTTAGGGAAGGGAATGTAACGTACCTTGGTAATTTTATACGTCTTTATTTTTGTATAATTTGTTGTTGTTTTTTAGCAGTTTTCAGCACAATTTTGCCCAAGTTTTTGTGTACTGACACGTTTGTCGTTAAAAAAAATGAGTTAATTAGCCCAAAAATCAGGCGCCCAAACAGAGAATGTTAGTGACTCGGGGTGTCTAAAATACAAAACTAAAAATCGGTTTTCGAATGATTAGCATTTCTTTTTTAAAACAATTCTTAATCGATTAAAACAAATCAATAAAACATGTTTTTTTGTTGTTTTTTAATCTTTGCTGACATTTGCAAATTGAACTCCTCACTAGAAATGGAGCAAATACGGAATTAACCAGTTCTATTACGAATTATATATTTAATACAGAGCAGTAATGCAAAAGGGAATGTAACGTACCTTGTTTTTTGTACGTCGCCATTTTTCTATCATTTGTTTTTTTTTTGCAGTTTTTGACACAATTTTGCCCAAGATTTTGTTTGTCATTTAAAAACGAGTCAATTTTCCCAAAAATCAGGTGCCCAAACAAAGAATGTTAGTGACTAGAGCTGTGATTAGTGGTGTAAAAAAATAAAAATAATTATTTGCGATTTGTATTTGTAAAGATTCTTAATAGTTTAAAAGAAATAAAAATAAAACTATTTTTTCTTTTTGTTTTTCTTTAATCTTTGCTGACATTTGCATATTGAACTTTTCACTAGAAATGGAGCAAATACGGAATCAACCGGTTCTATTACGAATTATATATTTAATACAGAGCAGTTATGCAGAAGGGAATGTAGCATACCTTGCTTTTTGTACATGGCCATTTTTCTATCATTTGTTGTTTTGCAGTTTTCGTCACAATAAAGTTTTGTGTACTGTCCCGTTTGTCGTTTGCTGTTAAAAAACGAGTCCATTTGCCCAAAAATCAAGTGCCCATAGAATGTTAGTGACTAGGTGTGTCCAAAAAAATAATAATAATAAAGATTTCCAAATGATTTGCGATTCTTATTTGTAATGATTCTTAATCGATGAAAACACTTTGCCTCGGTCTATCTTAGATGAGCTTGGGCGCAGCGAAGCCGGCTGCGTTTCTGGGTGTTGTTGATAAATGGCTTTTGCTTTGCATAGTAGAGTTTTAACTTGTACTTACAGACGTAGTGACGAACTGTAGTTACTGACCGTGGTTTTCTGAAGTGTTTCTGAGCCCATGTGGTGATATCCTTTACACACTGATGTCACTTTTTGATACTGTATCGCCTGAGGGATCGAAGTTCACGAGCATTCAATGTTGGTTTTCAGCCTTGCTTTCTCCAGATTATCTGAACCAATAGCTGGTTGAGAAATGTTGTTCTTAAACACTTTGTTGACAAAGTGGTGACCCTCGCCCCATCCTTGTTTGTGAATGACTGAGCATTCCATGGAAGCTGCTTTTATAGCCAATCATGGCACCCACCTGTTCCCAATTAGCCTGTTCACCTGTGGGATGTTCCAAATAAGTGTTTGATGAGCGTTCCTCAACTTTCTCATTATTTTTTGCTACTTGTGCCAGCTTTTTTGAAACATGTTGCAGGCATCAAATTCCAAATGAGCTAATATTTGCAAAAAACAACAACGTTTTCCAGTTCGAACGTTAAGTATCTTGTCTTTGCAGTCTGTTCAATTGAATATAGGCTGAAAAGGATTTGCAAATCATTGTATTCTGTTTTTATTTAAGTTTCACACAACGTGCCAACTTCACTGGTTTTGGGTTTTGTAATATAGACCTTTATCAGAACTATTTATCTATTTAATGGAGAAATATAGTTACTCATAGAACTGGCACCCAATGTTATCAAAAAAGTATTGATTTTGAATCGAGAAATGATTCTGAATCGAATCATTACCCCCAAGAATCGAATCAAATCGAGCCCTATTGGCGACTGTGCAAAATAAGCCACCTTGGGGCCAAAGAAAGTTGCGAGTTGCAGCACTTTCTTTACAAGAAATAACTTTAAGCTAAGTAGGAATATAGCGTCCGCATATTTTAGTGAAAGGGCTTCACATCATTACTTAGGTTTTTGAAGGATTTAGTTTTTGGAAGGATCACTAACAAAAACCAAGGTAATATTAGGAAGCTTAAAGTGCTGAATAACTGTAAACATTACAACAAAAACAAAGCAGATCTGTTTATCTACAGTTTAGAAATCTCTTTGGGGAATTATTTTTCATTTTGAATGATTTTTTCTGGACACACCACCACAATAAAACAAGGCATGTGTTTTGGAAAGACTTTGGGTTTAGGAGGCTGCACAAAATGGCGCTACTATTTGATGCATCCAAGGACCCAAAAGTATTTGGACAGTTGACATCATGAGATTGAGGATCATTTTAACGATAAATGCACGGGGGCTGCGATGACCAAAGACTTCAGACTGTCCTTGAGAACACGCGTTGAAGTTTTAAAAACTGATGGCTTCACATCACAAATATGTCAATTGCCCGCATTTTATAAAAATAATCTGCGGATTTTATGGTGAAAAAAGAACTGGCAACTCAGGTCACCTGAATTTTACTGTAAAATGTACAGTGTTTTTTTTTTTTTTTTACACAAAATTCAGGTGAATAGAAAAACAATACAGTCAGTTTTATGCTAAAATTCTAGGCGACTGAGCTTCCAGTTTGTTTTTTTTACAGTAAAATCTATTGCCCTTCTTTTTTTTTTTTTTTTACAGTGCATTACTCTAAACTGAAAAATAATGGCACTGTTATTTTTACGTTAAAATTCCAGGTGATTGAACTACCATTTATTTTTTACAGTAAAATTTGCGGTAGTGTTTTTTTTAATTTTTTACAGTGCATTACTGTAAATTGTAAAATGGTGCCACTACTATTTTTACGGTAATATTTGGAGACGATTGAGCTTGTAGTTTTTACAGTAAATTTTACCGTGGTGTTTTTATTTTTTATTTTATTTTTTACAGTACATTCATGTAAATTTAAAAACAGCACCGGTGTTACTTTTGCAGTAAAATTCTTGCGACCAAGTTGCCAGTTTGTTTTTTAATTACAAAACAATCTATAGTCGTTTTTACAGTGCATTACTGTAAATACAAAAACGGTACCATTACTATTTTTACGGTAAAATTCAGGCGATTGAGCTGCCGGTTGTTTTTACCGTATAATCGACAACCGTTATTTTTACAGTGTATTACTGTAAACTGAAAAATAGTACCACTGTTATTTTTACGGTAAAATACCAGGCAACTGAACATTTTTTTTTTTCTATAAAATTTACGGTAGTGTTTTTTTTTCTTTTTTTCTTTTTTCAGTGCATTACTGTAAATTGTAAAACCGTGCCACTAATATTTTTACGATAAAATTCAGGCGACTGAGCTGCCGGTTGTTTTTACCGTGTAATCGACAATCGTTATTTTTACAGTGCATTACGGTACACTGAAAAATAGTACCACTGTTATTTTTACGGTAAAATTCCAGGCTACTGAACTTCCATTTATTTTTTACAGTAAAATTTACGGTAGTGTTTTTTTTTTTTTTTTTTTTACAGTGCATTACTATAAATTGTAAAACTGTGCCACTACTATTTTTACGGTAAAATTTTGAGGCAATTGAGCTTCTACTTTTTTACAGTAAATTTTACTGTGGTGTTTTTTTAAATTATTACTTTTTACAGTACATTCATGCAGATTTAAAAACAGCACCGTTCTTGCGACCGTGCTGCCATTTTTTTTTCTTTTACAAAAAATTCTACAGTCATTTTTACTGTGCATTACTGTAAATAGAAAAAAGGTACCATTACAATTTTTACAGTAAAATTCAGACGACTGAGCTGCCGGTTGTTTTTACCGTATAATCGACAATCATTATTTTTACAGTGCATTACTGTAAACTGAAAAATAGTACCACTGTTATTTTTACAGTAAAATTCCAGGTGACTGAACTCCCATTTTTTTACAGTAAAATTTATGGTGGTGTTTTTTTTTGTTTTTTTTTAATTATTGTAAATTGTAAAACGGTGCTACTAATATTTTTACAGTAAAATTCAGGCGACTGAGCTGCCAGTTGTTTTTACCTTATGATCAACAATCGTTATATTTTACAGTGCATTACTGTAAATTAAAAAAAAAAAATGCTTTACTGTTATTTTACAGTAACATAGGCTCCAGGATCCCCGCGATCCCGAAAGGGACAAGCGGTAGAAAATGGATGGATGGATGGATTTAAGGCGACTCAGCTGCCGGTTTTTAAATGTAAAATATACTGACTTTTATTACAGTGCATTACTGTAAATTAGAAAAACGGTACCACTGTTATTTGTAGGGTACAATTTTAAGCGACTGAGCAGCCAGTCTTTTTGCTAAAAAATATTTAGTTGTTTTTACAGTACATTACTGTACATAGAAAAAAAAGTACCACTGTTATTTTCACGGTGAAATTTCAGGGGACTAAATTGCCACTTTGTTACCGTAAATTCTCCCCTTATTTTTTACAGAGTATTACTGTAAATGGAAAAAAAAAACAGTACTACTTTTATTTTTACGAAAAAATCTGGCAACTGACCAGTCAGGTTTTTTTTTTAATTTTTTTTACTGTAAAATCTACAGGAGTTTTTACAGAGCATTACCGTAAATCTAAAAAAAAAAACGGAAATTTTTACAGTAAAAAAAACGTTGGTTTTTTTTTTAACTGTAAAATATACTGACTTTATTACAGTGCACTTCTGTACATTCCAGGGTTTTAACGTAAAACCTTAGGATGTTGTTCTTACAGTGCATTACTGTAAATGAAAAAAGAAAAGAAAAACGGTACTACTGCTATTTTAACTGACATTTCAGGTGAATGAGCTGCCAGTTTGTTTACAGCACAAACACAGGCCATTTAAAAAAAAATAAAAAAATAAAAAAATATATATATATATATATTTTTTTATAGAGTATTAATGTAAATAGAAAAAATGGTACAGTGTTATTTTACAGTAGATTTTCAGGTGACTGACCTGCCTTTTTTAATTCATTTTTCTAGCTGTAATATCTACCGAATTTTAATGCAGTGTAAATAGTAAACTGAAAAAACAAACAAACAAACAAACAAAAAAACTGTAACACTGTTATTTTTACTGTAAAATTTCAGGCAAAAGATTTAGCAAAATCTACGGTCATTGTTTCTATAATGCATTATTGCTATTTTTACGGTAAAAACTTAGTGACTGAGACGCTAGGTTTTTTTTTAAACTGTAAAATCCGATTTTTTTTATTTTTTTATTTTTTTTAACTGTAATATATACCGAATTTTAATGCAGTGTAATATAGTCAACTGAAACAAACAAACAAACAAACAAACAAACAAACAAACAAACAAAACAACTGTACCACTGTTATTTTACTGTAAAATTTCAGCCAAAAGATCTATCAAAATCTATGGTCATTGTTTCTATAATGCATTATTGCTATTTTTATGGTTAAAAACTTAGTGACTGAGACACTAGGTTTTTTTTTTTACTGTAAAATCCGATTTTTTATGATTTTTTTTTTTTTTTAACTGTAATATATACCGAATTTTAATGCAGTGTAGTATAGTAAACTGAAACAAACAAACAAACAAAAATAAAACGGTACCACTGTTATTTTTACTGTAAAATTTCAGGCAAAAGAGCTAGCAAAATCTACGGTCATTGTTTCCATAATGCACTATTGTTATTTTTACGGTAAAAACTTAATGACTGAGATGCCAGTTTTTTGGGGGTTTTTTTTTTACAGTAAAATCCGATTTTTTTTTTTTTAACTTTTATTTTATTTTATTTTTTTACAGTGCAGTTCCTATTGAGCCCTTTTAAAAATGGAGGCATCCCGCACAAAATGACTGCGATTCCTCATCGCTAAACATCATACATTTGCGTAAAACGAAACTGAAAGTCAACACTTGCCCCACTCGACTGTTTTCTTCTATTTATTGTGCAAACAAAGCAACAAAGGGCCTGTCCACATATTATTGCAATAGCCTCTTTTAACCACCAGATGGCGGTGTAGTATTTCAGTTGGCCTCGCCAAGGTTTGTGACCCCCTTTGCCTTATGATTATTATTGATACAAATTGTTTCCCAGAGACACTTTTAAAACAAGGTCGATCACATTTGCTGTGTTTCAGCGCACAAAAGAGTCCAGCAGGTGGCAGCATTGCTTTCATTATTAACGGCTTTTGACACAATGGAGGAGTTTGTTTGCACGTTGCAATATTCCTCACAGAAACATGAGGTGTGTTAAAGATGTCACCACTTCCGGTCCTCAAACTAATCAATTAATCAGTGAATCAGTTATAATTTGGTTGCTAACGAGTGTCTAACGATTCAAATAATTAGCTAACTTCCTTCTTTATGACTCCCCGCGGTGTAATGGTTCAAAGTGCACTTGTGTCGAAGCGTGCCATGCATCCGAGGTGGGGTCGCGGGGGCAGCAGCCCAAGCAGAGAAGTCCAGACTTCCCTCTCCTTACAAGCACCTATTCTGTTGCATTTAAGCTAGCTTAGCGGTTAGCAGGGCTTCATCGCTCTCGACTTTAGCGGCACACAGCTAGAACGTCTCAGTCGTTATCGTAGGCCGAATTCATGGTGTGTATATCGCGTAACGCCAGTAAGAAATTATTTAATTAGAAATAGTCTGTTCCAGGGTCAAGATGTTAAAATGATAAAATGTATTATTATATAACTTTTTTTTTAATTTGTTTGTGTTACACATTGAGCACAATAAGTCAACAACCATAAACTTGAAATATTATTATAGCTGTATGGATGTCCAAAATAAACTAATACTATTATCATTATTGCTATTATTTAATTATTGCTTTAAATAATAATTCAAATTGAAATAATAGTAACTCCAC
Source organism: Nerophis lumbriciformis (assembly GCF_033978685.3). NCBI lineage: Eukaryota > Metazoa > Chordata > Actinopteri > Syngnathiformes > Syngnathidae > Nerophis > Nerophis lumbriciformis. The sequence continues at coordinate 28,314,837 of NC_084573.2, forward strand.
TAACAATACTATTAATACCAGTACTACACTGTTTACATGGTAATAAACAAATATTCACACTATTATTATTATTTATAATCTAATATAAAATGAGTAATATTCATAACACCGGTTATAATATTTATAATAAACATAAATAGGACAATTTTGCTTATTTATTATTTTACTAATAATTATAGTAATAATATTAGTAGTAATATGAATAATAACATAATGATATATAATAATGAATTTTTTTATAAATGACATTTTTACTTACTGTTAAAATAATAATAATAATAACAACAACATTATGTATAATGATCATTATAAATAGGAACATTTTACTTTTTTAAATTATCATTTTACTTTTACTACTACTACTTATTTTACTACTACTACTATAATAATAATAACAACATGTATAATAATTACTATGAATAGGAAAATGTATTATCATTTTACTACTACAAATAATAATTATTATCATCATCATTCTTATTATATTATTATTGGTAGTAGTAAAATGATAATAAATAAGTAAAACATTTCCTATTTATAGTAATCATTATACATAATGATGTTGTTGTTGTTTTTATTATTGTTATTATTATTATCATTATTATAACAACATGTGTAATGATTACTATAAATAAGAACATTTTACTTAATTATTATTATCCTTTTACTACTACTACTATTATTAATAATAAAAATAACAATCATAGTGGCAATAATGATGTTAACAATAGCAATAATAACAATAATAATAATCATATTTTATTGTTATGTTTTTTATTCTTGTATTTTGTTTTTGTAACATAATTAAAAATATACATAAATGTTAGGATTATATTATTATCATTGTTATTAACATGATCTATTTTTAAAATATTTTTTTGGAGACTAATCTATTCCATTGGTTCTCAAACTGTGTTATGCCAGAGAATCACTTAATGACATAGTCAAACACAGTGTTACTGTTCAAACGACGTGTAGTGTTACAGTGGCCAAAAATATTAAATATACTTGTTAAATAAAACATCTGCCTTGTTTTTAATGAACACTTAGGCCTATTACGCTACTGTATTTTATTGTTGGTGGTTATGGTGGTACTTGGTGAACAAGTTTGAGAACCACTGATATAGTTTATTCTATTTAATTCCTATTTTTTGTTTTAATTATTATTATGATTAATCATTATAAATGTGAAAACATTACTTTAAAATACATTTTTATTCAATTTCCATCACTTCCAGGTATAGGTGGACAGGTGACCTGGAGACGATGAAAACTCCACACAAGTCTGGGACAAAAATCCGGTCCACAATCAAGGGGTTTTGGTTTTCACAGTGCGTTACTGTAAAGGGGAAAAAAAAACACTTTTATTTGACGGTAAGAAAATGGCAACAGAGCTGAAGAAGAAGCTCTGACCCATCATGTCGGACTTCCAATCCGACACCTTTGTCTGAAGGTGCTGAAGGAGCGTCACGTCACGCTGAGCCAAGTCGAGTGGCGTTTCAAATTGAATTGAATCGTGGAGGTTGAGGCCGTCGCTGGAGGACGTGGCGAGGGGGTGTCGGCTGAGTGACTCTTCTAATTTGCAAGATAGTGGGCTATCTGGGCCATCTCCTGCTCTACGAGGCAGGTGAATGCTTGCAGAGAGCCCATTATTGACTGTGCAGCGTGTGCAAAGTCTTTTTGTTCTGATTGTACCCCTGTCGGACCAAAATTGGACCTGCTATCTGCGCCCTGAACCTCAAGCCTGGAGTCGGTGGAAGGCGGCATACTTTTAAAATGGCGCCAAAGTATCAAAGTATTTAGGTTCAACGATACAGAGATAGCTAAAAAAAGCAAGCATATTTACATTAGCATGCTAACATAAGAGGCGTTGTCATACTTCCGAGATGGCGCCAAGTATCGAAATACTTAATTGACAGCACCGAGTATCAAAAACCATCCGTTTTAGGTTTAAAAATACTAAATTCGTAAAAAAGCAAGCATAAAATGTTAGCATGCTAACATCAGCATGCTAACATAAGAGACGTTGGCATACTTCCAAGATGGCGCCAAATATTGAAATACTTAATTGACAGCACCGAGTATCAAAAACCATCCGTTTTAGGTTTAAAAATACTAAATTCGTAAAAAAGCTAGCATAAAATGTTAGCATGCTAACATCAGCATGCTAACAAAAGAGACGTTGGCATACTTCCAAGATGGCGCCAAATATTGAAATACTTAATTGACAGCACCGAGTATCAAAAACCATCCGTTTTAGGTTTAAAAATACTAAATTCGTAAAAAAGCTAGCATAAAATGTTAGCATGCTAACATCAGCATGCTAACATAAGAGACGTTGGCATATTTCCGATGTGGTGCCAAGTATCGAAATACTTAATTGACAGCACAGGGTATCAAAAACCATCCGTTTTAGGTTTAAAAATACTAAATTCGTAAAAAAGCAAGCATAAAATGTTAGCATGCTAACATCAGCATGCTAACATAAGAGACGTTGGCATACTTCCGAGATGGCGCCAAGTATCGAAATACTTTATTGACAGCGCCGAGTATCAAAAACCATCCGTTTTAGGTTTAAAAATACTAAATTCGTAAAAAAGCAAGCATAAAATGTTAGCATGCTAACTTCAGCATGCTAACATAAGAGACGTTGGCATACTTCCGAGATGGCGCCAAGTATCGAAATACTTAATTGACAGCACAGAGTATCAAAAACCATCCGTTTTAGGTTTAAAAATACTACATTCGTAAAAAAGCAAGCATAAAATGCTAGCATGCTAACATTAGCATGCTAACATAAGAGATGTTGGCATACTTCCAAGATGGCGGCAAATATCCCAATACTTACTTGACAGCACCAAGTATCAAAAAACATCCGTTTTAGGTTTAAAAATACTAAATTTGTAAAAAAGCAAGAATAAAACGTTAGCATGCTTACATTAGCATGCTAATGTAAGAAACATTGGCATACGTCTAAGATGGCACCAAGTATCCAAATACTTGTTTGACAGCACTGAGTATCAAATAACATCCTTTTTAGGTTTAAAGATACAAAATTTGCTAAAAAGTTGGCACATTTACGTTAGCATGCTAATGTAAGAAATATTGGCATACTTCAAAGATGGCGGCAAGTATCCACATATTTGCTTGACAGCACCGAGTATCAAAAACTATCCGTTTGATGAAAAGGTACAAAATTAGCTAAAAAGCTAGCATAAAATGTTAGCATGCTAACGTCAGCATGCTAACATAAGATACGTTGGCATACTTCAAAGATGGCGCCAAGTATCCAAATACTTACTTGACAACACAGTGTATCAAAAACCATCCGTTTTAGGTTTGAAAATACTAAATTAGTAAAAAAGCAAGCATAAAACGTTAGCTTGCTTACATTAGCATGCTAATGTAAGAAACATTGGCATACGTCCAAGATGGCAGCAAGTATCCAAATACTTGTTTGACAGCACCGAGTATCAAAAAATATCCTTTTAGGTGTAAAGATACAAAATTGGCTAAAAAGTTGGCATGTTTACATTAGCATACTAATATAACAAACATTGGCATACTTCAAAGATGGCGCCAAGTATCCCAATACTTACTTGACAGCACCAAGTATCAAAAAACATCCTTTTCAGGTTTAAAAATACAAAATTCGTAAAAAAGCAAGAATAAAACGTTAGCATGCTTACATATGCATGCTAATGTAAGAAACATTGGCATACTTCCAAGATAGCAGCAAGTATCCAAATACTTACTTGACAGCACCGAGTTTAAAAAAAATCCTTTTAGGTTTAAAGATACAAAATTTGCTAAAAAGTTGGCATATTAACATTAGCATACTAATATAAGAGACGTTGGCATACTTCCAAGATGGTGCCAAGTATCCAAATACTTACTTGACAACACCGAGTATCAAAAACCATCCGATTTAGGTTTAAAAATACTAAATTCGTAAAAAAGCAAGACTAAAACGTTAGCATGCTTACATTAGCATGCTAATGTAAGAAACATTGGCATACGTCCAAGATGGTGCCAAGTATCCAAATACTTGCTTGACAGCACAGAGTATCAAAAACCATCCTTTTTAGGTTTACAGAAACAAAATTATCTAAAAAAGCAAACATATTTACATTAGCATGCTAACATAAGAGATCATGGCATACTTCAAAGATAGCAGCCAGTATCCAAATACTTACATGACAGCACAGAGTTTAAAAAAAATCCTTTTAGGTTTAAAGATACAAAATTTGCTAAAAAGTTGGCATATTTACATTAGCATACTAATATAAGAGACGTTGGCATACTTCCAAGATGGTGCCAAGTATCCAAATACGTCTTGACAACACAGAGTATAAAAACCATCCCTCTTAGGTTTAAAAATACTAATTTAATAAAAAAGCAAGCATAAAAGCAAGCATATTTACATTAGCATGCTAATGTAAGAAACATTGGCATACGTCCAAGATGGCACCAAGTATCCAAATACTTGTTTCACAGCACCAAGTATCAAAATAACATCCTTTTTAGGTTTAAAGATACAACATTTGCTAAAAAGTTGGCATATTCACATTAGCATACTAATATAAGAGACATTGGCAAACTTCCAAGATGGTGCCAAGTATCCAAATACTTACTTGACACCACCGAGAATCAAAAACCATCCTTTTTAGGTTTAAAGATACAAAGTTATCTAAAAAAGCAAGCATATTTACATTAGCATGCTAATATAAGAGACGTTGGCATACTTCCGAGATGGCGCCAAGTATCCAAATACTTACTTGACAACACAGAGTATGAAAAACCATCCTTTTTAGGTTTAAAAAGACTAATTTAATAAAAAAGCAAGCATATTTACATTAGCATGCTAATGTAAGAAACATTGGCATACGTCCGAGATGGCGCCAAGTATCCAAATACTTGTTTGACAGCACCAAGTATCAAAAAACATCCTTTTTAGGTTTAAAGATACAACATTTGCTAAAAAGTTGGCATATTTACGTTAGCATACTAATATAAGAGAAGTTAGCATACTTCCAGGATGGTGCCAAGTATCCAAATACTTACTTGACAACACCGAGTATCAAAAACCATCTGATTTAGGTTCAAATATACTAAAGTCGTAAAAAAGCAAGACTAAAACGTTAGCATGCTACATTAGCATGCTAATGTAAGAAACATTGGCATACGTCCAAGATGGTGCCAAGTATCCAAATACTTGCTTGACAGCACCAAGTATCAAAAACCATCCTTTTTAGGTTTAAAGATACAAAACTAGCTAAAAAGTTGGCATATTGACATTAGCATACGAATGTAAAAGAAGTTGGCCGACTTCAATGATGATGCCAAGTTTCCAAATACTTGCTGGACAGCACCGAGTATCAAAAACCATCCATTTTCGGTTAAAATATACAAAATTAGCTAAAAAGATAGCATAAGCATGCTAACGTCAGCATGCTAATATAAGAGACGTTGGCATCCTTCCAAGATGGTGCCAAGTATCCAAATACCATCCGTTCTAGGTTTCAAAATACAAAACTAGTAAAAAAGCAAACATAAAAGGTTAGCATCCTTAAATTAGCATGCTAATGTAAGCATGCTAACATTTTAGCATCCAAATACTTGCTTGATATATATATATATATATATATGTTTAATATATATATGAATATACATATATATGTATATACATAAATCTGTATGTATATATATACATATATACAGTACATATGTACATATATACATACATACATCCATTTTCTACCGCTTGTGCCTTTTGGGGTCGCAGCATATATATATACTTTATTTTATTTATTTATTTATTAAATTAATTTTTATCTTTTTTTGAAAACGACGAATCAATTAAAAATGAGGGTTTTTTTTCAAGCAACGCTAAATTTAACATTCATTACTACCTTAAAAACACACAAAAGTACCAAAAATGGGTACTGTTGTGTGAAATGTGCCCGTCACTAATGTGAGGAGCGACGGCCTATCCCAACATTTTCTCAAGTTCATAAAAAAAAGTACAAACCGGGTGGGTTGCCTACAGCCACAGTCCTTGCCAGCAATGTTTGTTGACCCGGTGCCAATCACACACCGCGGTTATCAACTTTTGCTCCGGGTTATAATCAATATTTGGCATTTTTGTCCAGTGAAACAACTGAATAGGGGTGACAGTTTGACCCTTGCACGGACTATTCCACTTTACATGAAGTCCTACACAAGTGTGTACAAATGCAATATTCCGCTTTCTTTTTGATGATGTTTAAACTTTAAAGTTACAATAAAAAAAGTAACATTTTGCTGTGACAGTGGGTGTCCAGGCAGGTCTCGTCCCTCTGCAGACTGCACTTTGAGCAAAGCGGGCTTAAAAATAACTTCAGTGTGGAAAGTGTGGAAGAATGAAGGAGAGTAGAAGATAAAGAGAGGTCCGTTTTTTCGACCTTTCTTATCTCGGACTTTTTAACTTAATACTTGCACTCCAGTTCCGTCTGCTGTGAGCTTGCAGCCACACAGGAGCTCTGATAAGGAACAGGAAGTTGGACGTAAGCACGCTGGACTGAGTGCAAGAGACACACCCTCCTTTTGGCGTGCTGCCGCGGGAGGATAATAATTGTGTGGTTTGATTAATAAAAAAAAAAAAACAGTAAAAATATGTAATGAAATGAAAAAAACAGACATTTTGATACAAATAATTTGCAGCCCTTAGCTCAAATTTTGTTGGCATAATGTCGGAAAAAAAACTGTAAAAAATGTGCAATAAAAGAGTGAAAATATTTAATGTAATGAGAACAAGCTGATATATATGTACACACATACATGTATACTGTATATACATACACACACATATATATATATATATATATATATATATATTTACACACAGTCTATATATATATATATATATATATATACATATATACACACACACAATATATATATATATATATATATATATATACACACATGTATATATAGATATACAGTACATATATACATACATATATGTATATATATATATATATATATATATATATATATATATATATATATATATATATATATACATACATATATGTAAACGAATACGTACATACATACATATATATGTATACGTATACATACATACATATATACATACAGTACGTACAAACCCCGTTTCCATATGAGTTGGGAAATTGTGTTAGATGTAAATATAAACGGAATACAATGATTTGCAAATCATTTTCAACCCATATTCAGTTGAATATGCTACAAAGACAACATATTTGATGTTCAAACTGATAAACTTTTTTTGTGTGCAAATAATCATTAACTTTAGAATATGATGCCAGCAACACGTGACAAAGAAGTTGGGAAAGGTGGCAATAGATACTGATAAAGTTGAGGAATGCTCATCAAACACTTATTTGGAACATCCCACAGGTGAACAGGCAAATTGGGAACAGGTGGGTGCCATGATTGGGTATAAAAGTAGATTCCATGAAATGCTCAGTCATTCACAAACAAGAATGGGGCGAGGGTCACCACTTTGTCAACAAATGTGTGAGCAAATTGTTGAACAGTTTAAGAAAAACCTTTCTCAACAAGCTATTGCAAGGAATTTAGGGATTTCACCATCTACGGTCCGTAATATCATCAAAGGGTTCAGAGAATCTGGAGAAATCACTGCACGCAAGCAGCTACGCCCGTGACCTTCGATCCCTCAGGCTGTACTGCATCAACAAGCGACATCAGTGTGTAAAGGATATCACCACATGGGCTCAGGAACACTTCAGAAACCCACTGTCAGTAACTACAGTTGGTCGCTACATCTGTAAGTGCAAGTTAAAACTCTCCTATGCAAGGCGAAAACTGTTTATCAACAACACCCAGAAACGCCGTCGGCTTCGCTGGGCCTGAGCTCATCTAAGATGGACTGATACAAAGTGGAAAAGTGTTCTGTGGTCTGACGAGTTCACATTTCAAATAGTTTTTGGAAACTGTGGACGTCGTGTCCTCTGGACCAAAGAGGAAAAGAACCATCCGGATTGTTATAGGCGCAAAGTTGAAAAGCCAGCATCTGTGATGGTATGGGGGTGTATTAGTGCCCAAGACATGGGTAACTTACACATCCGTGAAGGCGCCATTAATGCTGAAAGGTACATAGAGGTTTTAGAGCAACAAATGTTGCCATCCAAGCAACGTTACCATGGACGCCCCTGCTTATTTCAGCAAGACAATGCCAAGCCACATGTTACATCAATGTGGCTTCATAGTAAAAGAGTGCGGGTACTAGACTGGCCTGCCTGTAGTCCAGACCTGTCTCCCATTGAAAATGTGTGGCGCATTATGAAACCTAAAATACCACAACGGAGACCCCCGGACTGTTGAACAACTTAAGCTGTACATCAAGCAAGAATGGGAAAGAATTCCACCTGAGAAGCTTAAAAAATGTGTCTCCTCAGTTCCCAAACGTTTACTGAGTGTTGTTAAAAGGAAAGGCCATGTAACACAGTGGTGAACATGCCCTTTCCCAACTACTTTGGCACGTGTTGCAGCCATGAAATTCTAAGTTAATTATTATTTCCAAAATAAAAATAAAGTTTATGAGTTTGAACATCAAATATCTTGTCTTTGTAGTGCATTCACTTGAATATGGGTTGTAAAGGATTTGCAAATCATTGTATTCTGTTTATATTTACATCTAACACAATTTCCCAACTCATATGGAAATGGGGTTTGTATTTATATACTGTATATATATATATATATATATATATATATATATATATATATATATATATATATACTAGAGATGCGCGGTTTGCGGGCACAACCGCGGAGTCCGCGGATTATCCGCGGATCGGGCGGATGAAATTAAAAAAAATTAGATTTTATCCGCGGGTCGGGTCGGGTCGGGTCGGGCGATTGAAATAAAAAAAAATTAGATTTCAAATAGATTCAGGCGGGTGGCAGTTAAACCAATTGGGAAATATATATACATACTTAAATGTTGTTACCCACATACGAAAAACGAGCAGGCACCTGCAGCATATGCCACAACAGAAGAAAAAAAAAGAAAAGAGATGGACACTTTTACGGGGCGGAGAAGGGACGCCTCGCCGGGGTCCGGGACCGAGGCCCCTTCCCCCGAGAGGGCCCCACCGGGAGCCGTAGCTGAGGCGATCCGCGAGAAGGGCCCGACGCACGTCCAGGGTCACCACCGCGGCCACCGCACCGACACCTCGCCTCGTCCGTCTTCGCCGCGGCCGGCGTCACGCGCAGCAGGTAAGCAGCTTACCTGCCCGCCACCCCCGTGGCCGGGGGCTCGTAACAGGGGTCACTCCGCGCGCTCCGCCCGCGCAGCTTACCTGCCCGCCACCCCTGTTGCCGGGGGCGCGTAACAGGGGTCACTCCGCGCGCACTGCGCTCACGAAAGGGGTGGGGCTCACCCTGGTTGATATAGAGAGCAGGACGGTGGCCATGGAAGTCGGAACCCGCTAAGGAGTGTGTAACAACCCACCTGCCGAATCAACTAGCCCTGAAAATGGATGGCGCTGGAGCGTCGGGCCCATACCCGGCCGTCGCCGGCAGCGAGACGCGCTTGGAGGTGCGCTCAGCGCGGCTCCCATATGATTGCGCACTGGTGTGCGTCTGGGTCGTGACAGCGTGGCAAGCGAATGTCTGTGCTGCATTGGATCAGTCTCCTTTCTTTAACAGGCAAAAGCTTTATAACCTCACCATACCTGCCAACTTTTGAAATCAGAAAACCTAGTAGCCAGGGTCCAAGGGCCGCAGGCCCCGGTAGGTCCAGGACAAAGTCCTGGTGGAGGGTTCAGGGCTTCGCCCCCCGACGCAAAATGATTATTAGCATTCAGACAGGTTAAAATGTTGCTAAAACCATCACTTTTCTATCAGTCACAGTGACTTTTCAAAACAAAAATATTACAGCAAAAATCATATGGGTTGATTGACATGTTTATTCTGTAAGCTAACTTCAATAGTTTGAAATTATTTTGACAGTTAATGCCAGTTATCCTGTCAACCTTTCACAAGACTTCAATTTGTTAATTGAAAGTATAAACAGTATAAACACTTTTTACAGTAAACAAATGGTAAAACAGTACTAAACAATTCCATAAAAAAAAAAATTGGTGTCATTATTAACTTTCTGTCCAAGCTTGTATAATCTACTGCCTTGTTCAATTGTAAAAAATATTCTGTGCCTAAAATTCGCATTTCTATCACAATTATCATACTGTAAACATGGTAAGCTAACTTCATTAAAATTAATAGTCCTGTCAATAGCATGGAATTACAATTCAAATGTAGTTTTTTTGTAAGCCTTTCAAAAGAATTCAAAATATGAAAAATTAATGAAAATTAATTTAAGCCATCAGACACTTGAAAAGTGGCACATCACATCTCTAATGTAATCATTTTAACTTTTCAACAGAAATAGCACTGCAAAAATATCAAGGACATACTTCTGTATTTTGGTAGTTATGCTGTCAACATTTAACAAGATTTCTTCAACTTGGACTTGAAAGCATAAATAGTATAAACATATTTAACAGTATAACAGTACTAAACAATTCCAATAGATAACATTGGTGTCATTACCTTTTTGTGGCTCAAATCCAAATTTATTCTATCAGATTGATCATACTGCAAAAATGATATGGTAACTTTATTGCGCACCAAACACGAAGCAAGGCCAAAGTGCATGCATGGTGCAGGAGAACAAAGGACTTCTTTCATTTAAGGTTTGTGATAAACCATCAAACTCATTCGTTAAAAGGACTCTATAGTAATATAAAGCGAGTTTTTCTGGACATTATCATGCAAGAAAAGTTTATTTTTGGGACCGCGATCACCGCGTAATGATTTTTAAAGGTTGCATTACAAACATTTAACTGTCCCATGTGATCAGCCAGTGCGATTGGAAGTCCATGCTCAATTATTGCCTCCGTAAATAAAACTTCGGCATTTATCACATCCAAAGAATCTGTTTGGGCGACGAAAAACGTTGAAAGTTTTCCACTTGTATCGCTAGCAACGGCATTAGACATGGTCTTTTACATCGCTAATTCCTCCGTGTCCGATCGAAAAATCTTGTCTGCACAAGGTGCAATTCGCGTAGTTTTCACCCTTTTTTTTTTTAAATGAATGAAAAACCGTATTTTTTATCACTGCAACCGTAACCCGGAATAGGTTGATGAAAACCGTACGAATTACGGGAAAACCGGAGTAGTTGGCAGGTATGCCTCACTAATGCCTTGCATCGTCTATATTAGATATATAACAACGGGCGGGTGCGGGCGGATGGCGGGCGGGTGCGGTTCTGATCAAATGTTACATCCGGGTGGATGGCGGATGGTTGACGACTTTCTGATGCGGTTGCGGATGAAATAATTGCCTATCCGCGCATCTCTAATATATACATATATGTATATATATATATATATATACATATATGTATATATATATATATACATATATATATATATATATATATATATACACACATATATGTATATATATATATATATATATATATATATATATATATATATATATAATTGTGTAATTGTGCCTAATACACCCCCATACCATATATGTACCAGTATATGTCTATATGTATATATCCATATATACATACATATATATACTGTACATACATACACATATATATATATACACATATGTATATATACACATACATATATATATACTCATACATATATATATACACACATATATATATATATATATATATATATATATATATATTTTAACGTTGCAATTGTGTTGTAAATTAGTGGTTGGTAAATGACCACAATTCAATGGTCAAATCAACGTCAGAACCCAACATTGATATAACATTGTTAAAAAGTATGTTGTTTCAACGTTGTATTTATGTTTTAGAATGTTGGTTGGGAAATGACCAAAATTCAATGGTCAAATCAACGTCAGAACCCAACATTGATTAAACGTCGTCAAAAAACATGTTGTTTCAACGTTAGGTTTGAGTTGCTCAACGTCAGGACCTACTTCAACAAGTTCTCAACGTTGTTTCAATGTCTTGTGCCTGCTGGGTGGAGCCTATCCCAGCAGGCCCACAACAACAAGGACACTGCGTCCAGAACCACACTGATAGACTTTCTAACAACAGACAACATTCATAAACTTGTGTAATCATAAAATCTATCATAGTCTGACCTTCAGTGCACCGCACACCTGAGTCCGACACTTAAACAACAAAAAACTCCAATCGATTCCCCCCCCAGGCGTAGGAGACATCTCCACTCCCCGCTTATCACAGCCGCCATCCGCGGGGCCTTAAAGCAGAACTTGTGTAAGCCAAGCGTCACGGCGGCATCGAAGTCAGTGGTCACGTCCAAGGCTGACTGGCCCAGTGTTTCGTTCCCTGCGCCGACAATAACAAACCGTGAGTGACAGCGCGGAGACGGCAGACAGGACTCGTCTCCTGCCGTCACTTGAACGGGAGAACAAGTGGAATACAGATGAGTCCCCCCAAGAAGCGAGCCACGTGAGAACAGGAAGGTATGTGGGCAACGTGAGCAAGTACTTGAGTACTAGAGTTTACATAGGAAATAATGCAAAGACGGTTCTAGAAACATAATTAATGTTTTTAGTATTTTGGTGTTTTAATTAGAGA
>NC_084573.2:28335000-28362500 GCF_033978685.3 Nerophis lumbriciformis
TGTGGTCAAAGTTGGAATTGCCACAAAACACATTTTAAGATATTCAACACTCTACTGCCATCTGACGGCTAAAGTGAGTCAGGCACACCCCAAATTCGTCAGGTTTCATGTGTCAGGTAAAGACCCGTGAAACACACAAAAACCGAGAGAGTACAGAAATATGGTTATTGCCATTGAAAACATGTCATGATACAAAAATATATCTACCAAAAGTATTGTAATTTTTCAATATATGTATTTATTTGTTGCCAAAACTTGTTTTTGTGCCAATACAAGGTAAAACATTTTTTTTCCCCGATACCAAATCTTACTGCCAGTGTTTTGGCTCCATACTCTACTTAGCAACTGACGCTGTGGTCAAAGCTGGAATTGCCACAAAACCAATGTTAAGATAATCAACACTCTACTTCAATCTGGCGGCTAAAGTGGATAGTGCATGCCACAAATTTGTCATGTTTTATGTGTCAGGTAAAAACCTGTGAAACATACAAAAACCATAAAAGTGTACACAAATATGGTTATTGGCTTTGAAAACATGTCATGATACAAAAAATATATCCCCCAAAAGTATTGTATATTATTCAATATTTGTATGTATTTGTTGCCAAAACTTGTTTTTGTGCCAAAACAAGGTCTTTATTTTTTTTCCCCGATACCAAATCTTACTGCCAGTGTTTAGGCTACATATTCTACATAGCAACTGACGCTGTGGTCAAAGTTGGGATTGCCACAAAACACATTTTAAGATATTTAACACTCTGCCATCTGGCGGCTAAAGTGGATAGTGCACGCCCCAAATTCGTCATGTTACATGTGTCAGGTAAAAACCCGTGAAACACACAAAAACAATAAAAGTGTACAAAAATATGGTTATTGGCATTGAAAACATGTCCTGATACAAAAATATATCTTCCAAAAGTATTGTAATTTTTCAATATTCATATTTATTTGTTGCCAAAACTTGTTTTTGTGCCAATACAAGGTACTTTTTTTTTTTTCTGATACCAAATCTTACTGCTAGTGTTTTGGCTCCATACTCTACATAGTAACTGACGCTGTGGTCAAAGTTGGAATTGTCACAAAACACATTTTAAGGTATTCAACACTCTACTTCAATCTGGCGGCTAAATTCGTCATGTTTCATGTGTCAGGTAAAAACCTGTGAAACACACAAAAACAATACACGTGTACAAAAATATGGTTATTGGCATTGAAAGCATGTCATGATACAAACATATATCTACCAAAAGTATTGTAATTTTTCAATGTTTGTTTGTATTTGTTGCCAAAACTTGTTTTTGTGCCAATACAAGGTCTTTTTTTTTTTTCCCGATAGCAAATCTTACTGCCAGTGTTTTGGCTCCATACTCCACATAGCAACTGTGGTCAAAGTTGGAATTGCCACAAAACACATTTTAAGATATTCAACGCTATACTGCCATCTGGCGGCTAAAGTGGATAGTGCACGCCCCAAATTCGTCATGTTTCATGTGTCAGGTAAAAAAACGGTTAAACACACAAAAACAAGAAAAGTGTACAAAAATATGGTTATTGGCTTTGAAAACATATCCTGATACAAAAATATATCTACCAAAAGTCTTGTGATTTTTCAATATTTGTATTTATTTGTTGCCAATACTTGTTTTTTTGCCAATACAAGGTCCTCCCCGATACCAAATCTTACTGCTAGTGTTTTGGCTCCATACTCTACATAGCAACTGACGCTGTGGTCAAAGTTGGAATTGCCACAAAGCACATTTTAAGGTATTCGACACTCTACTGCCATCTGAAGGCTAAAGTGGATAGTGCATGCCACAAATTCGTCATGTTTCATGTGTCAAGTAAACAGCGATGAATGGGGCCATATGAATCACCTTGATATTGTAAATATCCTACATATCACCACTTTGCAATAGGGGTATCCCGAGCCGATATTGATATTCGATATCAATCTGATATCAGCTAGAAAATCGGATGATATCTCCTGCAGCGTGTTTACTTGTGAAAAGTTGGACAGCCAGGTAACATGTAAATGTCCTCCAATAAGCACACAAGGTTGGTGTCTTCTTGTATTTTAGTCATATACAAAAGGTAAACATGGTAGGCCATAAGCTACTTTGAGCTAGCAATTACACAACAGCTAAGCACACAACAACCCACAAGCTAGACATTCTTTATAAAAAAGTACCCGTAATTTAAAAATATTACTGTCTAAAACAGCATGTGTCCATATAAACAAATATCGAATAATTATACTGTAGTTACATACTACACATACAAAGTCTCCAAGGCATAAGCGTATTAGAAAGTATCCAGTAAAAAACGTGTCCGCATTGTTCAATTTACTGTCATGAGCTTAACTTAATGAATTATTTCATTACAAAAAAGAAATGACCATAAAATCTAAAGACAGCTGACATTCTAATACTAATAACTAATAATAATACAATTTGTCACCTATAACACAACGTTGACAATAAATGTGAATATATACAATATCTGTTTGTAGCATAAAAAAAATATCAATAAGTACCCGTAACTTAAAAATATTGCTGTCTAAAACACAGTGTTGGGTTAGTTACTGAAAACCAGTAACTAGTTACAGTAACTAGTCACTTTATTTAAAAAGTAACTCAGTTACTAACTCAGTTACTTACACCAAAAAGTAATGCGTTACTGTGAAAAGTAACTATTTAGTTACTTTTTTTTTTTTTTAAGGCTCCCATTAATGCCCTTTTAGCCTTCATTTCAGTACTGTTATTGCAGATCAACTTCACATGCATTTGCATCACTGAACTCAGAAAGCAATGTGGTCTACATACAACACACAAAGACAAAGATATGCTTCAAAGAGACAATTTATTTCAGACCAGAACAAATTGACAAAACTATTTTAAATAGCTGCAACATAATGGCACTTTGACTTTAAGTAGATAGGATCTTTGATCGATGACACAACTTAGATATAACTAAAATGGTATTTTCTTTGTGCTCGACAAAAGAAAAGTATTGAGAATATCTCCATGTTAAGAAACTCGACTACTGGCTTCACCATGATGTCTTGTTAGTTGTTATGAGAGTAGCGTATGTGTGTGTGTGTGTGTGTGTGTGTGTGTGTGTGTGTGTGTGTGTGTGGCCCTTTAAGATATGACAGTATGCAGAGGTGGGTAGT
Organism: Nerophis lumbriciformis; assembly: GCF_033978685.3. NCBI lineage: Eukaryota > Metazoa > Chordata > Actinopteri > Syngnathiformes > Syngnathidae > Nerophis > Nerophis lumbriciformis. Next base: position 28,338,173 of record NC_084573.2, read on the forward strand.
AACGCGCTACATTTACTCCGTTACATCTACTTGAGTAACTTTTGGGATAAATTGTACTTCTAAGAGTAGTTTTAATGCAACTTACTTTTACTTGAGTATATTTATAGAGAAGAAACGCTACTTTTACTCCGCTACTTTTATCTACATTCAGCTCGCAACTCGCTACTAATTTTTATCGATCTTTTAATGCACGCTTTGTTTGTTTTGGTCTGTCAGACAGACCTTCAAAGTGCCTGCCTTACTGGTGACGTTTCACTCCGTTCCACCAATAAAATGCAGTCACTAGTGACGTTTGACTCCGTTCCACCAATCAGATGCAGTTACTGGTGACGTTGGACCAATCAAACAGAGCCAGGCGGTCACATGACCTGACTTAAACAAGTTAAAAAACGTATTGGGGTGTTACCATTTAGTGGTCAATTGTACGGAATATGTACTGTACTGTGCAATCTACTAATACAAGTTTCAATCAATCAATCAAAAGTGTGAAGGAAAAAAGACACTTTTTTATTTCAAACGTACATCCCGTCACAAGCCTAAAGACTGACTGCACAGTTCCTGTCTTCACAATAAAAGTGCCGCTCCATCGCGCCTGCGCTTTCAAAATAAGAGTCTCCGAAAGCCAGCGCAAACAAGCTAGCAAGCTACGGAATTTGCCGCCAATGTATTTCTTGTAAAGTGTGTGAAAAACGAATATGGAAGCTGGACAAATAAGATACCAAAAACCAAACACTTTCATGTGGTATTAGACAGAAAGGAGGAACTTTTTTTCTCCTGCATTTGAAAACGTGGACGTTAAGCACTGCTGTCTGATTCCAATCAATGCAAGTCATCAGAATCAGGTAATACACCAACTTATATTCTTGCCTTCATGAAAGAAAGGAATCTATATGTGTTAAACATGCATGTATATTCATTAAAACACCTTTAACATGTAAACAAAAACGGCAAAATAAATAAATATAAATGATATACTGTATATATCAATGTATGTGTATATATATGTATATATATATATATATATATATATATATATATATATATATATGATATGTGTGTGTATGTTACTCATCAGTTACTCAGTACTTGAGTAGTTTTTTCACAACATACTTTTTACTTTTACTCAAGTAAATATTTGGGTGACTACTCCTTACTTTTACTTGAGTAATAAATCTCTAAAGTAACAGTACTCTTACTTGAGTACAATTTCTGGCTACTCTACCCACCTCTGACAGTATGTGAGGTGAGTGACGTCAGTGAGTGAGTGGGCGAGAGAGGTGAGGGAACGGCGACAGTGAGTACGTGCAGGTGCTCTAGCTTGGTGGATGGCTGCGTCCAATAAAGTCACAAAGTTGCAACAAACCGCCGGCCTCGTCATTCACCCTCAGCTGTAAAGACCCACTTCCGGGTAAAGTGAAGGTTGTTAGCCCCGAAGTACAAAAGCCCTGGAGGAACGTCTCCCCTGCGCCCCTCAACTACGGTCTGTGAGCCCCCCCCCCACCCACACAAAGCACGCCTTTTCTCCAATAAAACACACTCAGATCTTCTGTTTCTAGCCGATACTACATAAAAAATAACGTAAAATAACGCAGTAACGCATCATGTAGTAACGGTAACTGAGTTACTGAATATAAAAAATACTTACTTTGTAACGCGTTAGTCCCAACACTGCTAAAACAGCACGTTGCCATATAAACAAAAATCAAATAATTATAGTCACATATTACACATACAAAGTCTCCAAGGCAGAACCGTATTACAAAATATCCAGTAACAAACGTGTCCGCATCATTGACCATAAAATCTAAAGACAGCTAAAATTCTAATACTAATAACTAATAGTAATACATATTGTCACCTATAACATAAATTTGACACAAAATTTTGATATACAATATCTGTCTGTAGCATAAAAAAATATCAAAAAGTCCACCACATATTTCGACTTTCAAATTTTGTATTACATTTTCAGCTTTTTTCTCGCATTTTCCGATGTGGGCCGACACAATTCAATCTGCGGGCTGTAGGTGGCCCCCGGGGCCGCACTTTGGTTGATGTACAGTAGAGAAGTGATTCATATGACCCTATGATTTAAGATACCCGACACTCTGCTGCCATCTGGCGGCCAAAGTGGATGGTGCACCCCCACAATTCGTCACGTGTCCTGTGTCAGGTAAACCGCGACGAATGGGGCCAGAGGAATCCCCTTCCGACTCGAGACGAAGCCGTGCGAGCACGCAGCCCTTGTCCATGCGTTCTTGGACACAACACGAGTGCCAGCACTTTGATAAATAAGGTGAGAAACACTACTGAATTGAATTGGTGTGACGGAGCAGAATGAAAACAACCACAGCATATACACTGATGGTTCAAACGTAGTGCTTTACCGCTTAGCGTTGGCGACATAGCTGCTGCAGCTAGTGCCATCTGGGGGTTTATCAATCCAAACCATACCGTTTGGAGCAACATTACTGGCAACTAAATGTCCCTGGTAATACTGCCACTGTCTCCTGTTCACAGGCTGTTTGGTGTGCAGCGGCTCAGGCAGCCAGTTGGCCACGTGGCCAGCAGGATGACATTAACGGTGCGCTTGGCCAACGTTTGTTTCCGCGGGCCAAACAACTCACAACAAATATGACAGTTGTGGTTACGGAAAAAAAAAAAAAAAAAAGTACCATAATTGGAGTTTTTTCAGTCCACATGGGACCTAAAGCTTCTGTGAGCGTCTTCCCTCCTTTTCATTTCCTGGCAGTGAGTTTCCCAAAGTCATTTTGGTGTCGAAAATATACTTTTCAGGGAGAAGTAAACTTTGCTCCGCACTCATATAAGTTTGACAAGAGTTGATTCTTTGCAAAGTGCATAAATATGCACATTTAGAAAAAAATGCCTTTTTCTATTATGGTACTGGCAGCTTCTCACCCCCCAAAAAACAAGTTAGCAGGGTTCAAAGCTTGGGAAAAAAATTATAGTCTGAAAAATACGTTAATTCAAATGTGATAAAACTCATGTTCTGTTTAAACAGTCATTGGCTGGTCTACAAAAAAAATCATTAAACCTAGAGATCGGCAGGCTGATATTATCGGCCGATAAATGCTTTAGAATGTAATATCGGAAAATATCGGTATCAGTTTTTTAAATTATCGGTACCGTTTTTTTTGTTTTTTTGTTTTTAAATTAAATCAACATAAAAAACACAAGATACACTTACAATTAGTACACCAACCCAAAAAACCTCCCTCTCCCAATTACTCACACTCATTCACACAAAAGGGTTGTTTCTTTCTGTTATTAATATTCTGGTTCCTACATTATATATCAATATATATCAATACAGTCTGCAAGGGATACAGTCCGTAAGCACACATGATTGTGCGTGCTGCTGGTCCACTAATAGTACTAACCTTTAACAGTTAATTTTACTCATTTTCATTAATTACTAGTTTCTATGTAACTGTTTTTATATTGTTTTACTTTATTTTTTATTCAAGAAAATGTTTTTAATTTATTTATCTTATTTTATTTTATTTATTTATTTTTAAAAAGGACCTCATCTTCACCATACCTGGTTGTCCAAATTAGGCATAATAATGTGTTAATTACACGACTGTATATATTGGTATCGGTTGATATCGGTATCGGTAATTAAGGGTTTGGTCAATATCGGAATATCGGATATCGGCAAAAAGCCATTATCGGACATCCCTAATTAAACCCTAATTGGTCGTCACCAGTGTTACATGATAATGACGTTACTTTTACTCGTAACGAGTAATCGAGGCAACATCACACAGCAAACAACACACACGCACACGCACACAGACCAAATTAATTGACATGGCGGGCCAATTTAAATGAGGTAATGGGCCACTTTAAATGATGTGGCTTAAATTGAATGACGTGATGGGCCACACTAATGAGGTGACGGGCCAAATTAATTGACATGGCGGACCCCATTAAATTATGTGGCCGACCAAATTGAATGACGTGACGGACCAATTTAATGAGGTGGCGTACCACATTAAATGATGTGGCAGACCAAATTGAATGACATGGCGGGCCAATTTAATGAGGTGACAGGCTACTTTAAAAGACGTGGCAGACCAAATTAATTGACATGGCGGGCCAGCTTAAATGAGGTAACGGGCCACTTTAACTTATGTGGCAGACCAAATTGAATGACGTGACGACCACATTAAATTATGTGGCGGACCAAATTGAATGACGCGATGGGCCACACTAATGAGATGACGGGCCACAGTAAATGATGTGACAGGCCAAATTATTTGACATGGCGGACCCCATTTAATTATGTGGTGGACCAAATTGAATGACGTGACGGGCCACATAATGAGGTGGCGTACCACATTAAATGATGTGGCACACCAAATTGAATGACATGGCGCGCCAAATTAATGAGGTGACAGGCTACTTTAAATGATGTGGCAGACCAAATTAATTGACATGACGGGCCATTTTAAATTAGGTAATGGGCCACTTAATGATGTGGCAGACCAAATTGAATGACGTGACGGACCACGTTAAATTATGTGGCGGACCAAATTGAATGACGTGATGGGCCACACTAATGAGGTGAAGGGCCACACTAATGAGGTGACAGGCCAAATTAATTGACATGGAGGACCCCATTAAATTATGTGGTGGACCAAATTGAATGACATGACGGGCCACATTAATGAGGTGGCGTACCACGTTAAATGATGTGGCAGACCAAATTGAATGACATGGTGGGCCACCTTAATGAGGTGACAGGCAACTTTAAATGCTGTGGCAGACCAAATTAATTGACATGGCGGGCCAACTTAAATAAGGTAATGGGCCACTTTAAATGATGTGGCAGACCAAATTGAATGACGTGATGGGCCACACTATTGAGGTGACGGGCCACGTCAAATGATGTGACAGGCCAAATTAATTGACATGGCGGACCCCATTTAATTATGTGGTGGACCAAATTGAATAATGTGACGGGCCAAATTAATGAGGTGGCGTACCACATTAAATGATGTGGCAGACCAAATTGAATGACATGGTGGGCCACCTTAATGAGGTGACAGGCAACTTTAAATGCTGTGGCAGACCAAATTAATTGACATGGCGGGCCAACTTAAATAAGGTAACGGGCCACTTTAAATGATGTGGCAGACCAAATTGAATGACGTGATGGGCCACACTATTGAGGTGACGGGCCACGTCAAATGATGTGACAGGCCAAATTAATTGACATGGCGGACCCCATTTAATTATGTGGTGGACCAAATTGAATAATGTGAAGGGCCAAATTAATGAGGTGGCGTACCACATTAAATGATGTGGCAGACCAAATTGAATGACATGGCGGGCCAAATTAATGAGGTGACAGGCAACTTTAAATGTGTGGCAGACCAAACTAATTGACATGGCGGGCCACTTTAAATGATGTGGCAGACCAAATTGAATGACGTGATGGGCCACACTAATGATGTGACAGGCCAAATTAATTGACATGGCGGACCCCATTAAATTATGTGGCCGACCAAATTGAATGACGTGACGGGCCACATTAATGATGTGGCAGACCAAATTGAATGACATGGTGGGCCAATTTAATGAGGTGACAGGCTACTTTAAAAGATGTGGCAGACCAAATTAATTGACATGGCGGGCCAGATGAAATGAGGTAACGGGCCACATTAAATGATGTGGCAGACCAAATTGAATGACATGGTGGGCCAATTTAATGAGGTGACAGGCTACTTTAAAAGATGTGGCAGACCAAATTAATTGACATGGCGGGCCAGATGAAATGAGGTAACGGGCCACTTTAAATGATGTGGCAGACCAAATTGAATTACGTTACGGACCAAATTCAATGACGGGCCACACTAATGATGTGACAGGCCAAATTAATTGACATGACGGACCCCATTAAATTATGTGGCGTGAATGACGTGACGGGCCACATTAATGAGGTGGCAGATCAAATTGAATGACATGGCGCGCCAATTTAATGAGGTGACAGGCTACTTTAAATGATGTGGCAGACCAAATTAATTGACATGGCGGGCCAATTTAAATGATATGGCAGACAAAATTGAATTAAATTAAATTAAATTATGTGGCGGACCAGGTTAATGAGGTGGCGGGCCATTTTAAATGTGGCAGACCAAATTAATTGACATGGCGGGCCAATTTAAATGATATGGCAAACAAAATTGAATTAAATTAAATTATGTGGTGGACCACATTAATGAGGTGCCGGGCCACTTTAAATGTGGCAGACCAAATTAATTGACATGGCGGGTCACTTCAAATGATATGGCAGACACAATTGAATTAAATTAAATGAAATTATGTGGCGGACCACATTAATGAGGTGCCGGGCCACTTTAAATGTGGCAGACCAAATTAATTGATATGGCGGGCCACTTCAAATGATATGGCAGACAAAATTGAATTAAAGTAAATTATGTGGTGGACCATATTAATGAGGTACCGGGCCACATTAAATGTGGCAGACCAAATTAATTGATATGGCGGGCCACTTCAAATGACATGGAAGACACAATTGAATTAAATTAAATGAAATTATGTGGCGGACCACATTAATGAGGTGCCGGGCCACATTAAATGTGTCGGACCAAATTAATTGAGATGGCGGGCCACTTCAAATGATATGGCAGACAAAATTGAATTAAATTAGATTAAATTATGTGGCGGACCACATTAATGAGGTGCCGGGCCACTTTAAATGTGGCAGACCAAATTAATTGATATGGCGGGCCGCTTCAAATGATATGGCAGAGACAAAATTGAATTAAATTAAATTAAATTATGTGGCGGACCACATTAATGAGGTGCGGGGGCACTTTAAATGTGGCAGACCAAATTAATTGACATGGCGGGCCACTTCAAATGATATGGCAGACAAAATTGAATTAAATTAAATTAAATTATGTGGCGGACCATATTAATGAGGTACCGGGCCACTTTAAATGTGGCAGACCAAATTAACTGACATGGCGGGCCACTTCAAATGATATGGCAGACACAATTGAATTAAATTAAATTAAATTATGTGGCGGACCACATTAATGAGGTGCCGGGGCACTTTAAATGTGGCAGACCAAATTAATTGACATGGCGGGCCACTTCAAATGACATGGCAGACAAAATTGAGTTAAATTAAATGAAATTATGTGGCGGACCACATTAATGAGGTGGCGGGCCAATTTAAATGTGGCAGACCAAATTAATTGACATGGCGGGCCAATTTAAATGAAATGGCAGACAAAATTAAATTAAATTAAATTAAATTAAATTAAATTACGTGGCGGACCTCATTAATGAGGTGACGGGCCACATTAAATGAAGTGGCAAACCAAATTGAAAAAGGTGACGCAGCATTAAATGACGTGGCGGGCCACATTACTTTGTTTGAACGGCTCTTAGAAAGGAATGCCTCCAAAGAGCCACGACTCCCATCCCTACAAGCCCTGAGCTGTGACTGACAGGCACCTCATTTTTTTTTACAAGACAGCCAAGAAGTCTGCAGGTTTCCCCTCGTCCTCTCCTGTTAGCGACCGCGTGGCCACCTTCGCTCGTGCAAAGCATCCCATCGCAGCCCCCCGCGCCCCCTGGCCGGCTGACTCTGACAAACGAGGTTACCCCCGAGGGCTCGCCAACACGCATGGCGACCACAGCAGGATTTATGTTGACCGCCAGCGGAGAACCTTGTTAGTCACAACACTTCCCAGCAGGTCTCCCTTCTGCTGCAATTTGCCAGGCTTTTTTTTTTTTTTTGCACCGCGACCGAGCCAAACGTACGCATCCTAATGGCCGAGCTTTTTTTTTTTACACACATTTGATGGATGGAAGTCTTGCTAAGAAGTCTGCAGATGCAAGACGCTGCGTGGGTTTTTTTCCCCCCACCCTCCTTCACGGAGGAGGGAGGCCGCCTGGCTGGTCCCCATCTTGCTCCAGCGCCTGCAGGATTTAGCACTCACGCCGCCTGCTTCCAGTTGGCCTTGTTGCACTTTTTAAAAGCTCCTGCCTCCAACATTCATCCCCTATGCCCACATATTGGATCCCCTTCTCAGTCCTTGTTTGTCACCCCTTGTCTGTTCGCCTCTTTCTTTGCAAACTTCCTTCTTGTTTTCCGCCTGCCTCCTAATCCTCCCACTCATCCCCCTGAGCTGTGGCGCTCCTCAAGCCCTCCACTCATCACCGCCAATACAAAAGCCGGGGTCTTACACTTGTCCGTCCATGGTTTTCCCGGACTTTTACTGAAGTCCCATGACCAAAAATAAATTATTTCAAAATTTCATCATTTATTAAAGGGGAACATTATCACCAGACCTATGTAAGCGTCAACATATACCTTGATGTTGCAGAAAAAAGACCATATATTTTTTTAACCGATTTCCGAACTCTAAATGGGTGAATTTTGGCGAATTAAACGCCTTTCTATTATTCGCTCTCGGGAAGCAATGCGCCATTTTCTCACTTTTGTCGGTGTGTTGTCGGAGGGTGTAACAACACGAACAGGGACGGATTCAAGTTGCACCAGTGGCCCAAAGATGCGAAAGTGGCAAGAAATTGGACGAATTTTATTCAAAATACGAGGGTGTGGGGAAAGCCGACGAAATGGTCAGTCGTTTGTTCCGCACACTTTACCGACGAAAGCTATGCTACGACAGAGATGGCAAGAATGTGTGGATATCCTGCGACACTCAAACCAGATGTATTTCCAACGATAAAGTCAAAGAAATCTGCCGCCAGACCCCCATTGAATCTGCCGGAGTGTGTGAGCAATTCAGGGACAAAGGACCTCGGCAGCACGGCAAGCAATGGCGGCAGTTTGTTCCCGCAGACGAGCGAGCTAAACCCCCTGGATGTCTTGGCTCACACCGTCCCTTATGCCACCGAAGATGATCAAGAGAAGAATATCGACCCTAGCTTCCCTGGCCTGCTGACATCAACTCCAAAACTGGACAGATCAGCTTTCAGGAAAAGAGAGCGAATGAGGGTATGTCTACAGAATATATTAATTGATGAAAACTTAATTCATTACTCGCGGTTTTACGTAAATTATTATACATAAACTGTGTTTACCAATAATTTAGCTTAAAAACATTTATTTTTTTCAATCATTCGAGTACATTCGGGTAGTCTTGTGTAATGCAGTATTTTGTGTCTATTTAGGTATGGTTAACCTGAGTGCTGAAATCGTGGAAAAATATGTGTTCTTAGCGCGCCTGAAATGGGCTGTCTGCACTCTCAAAGTGCATGTTCAGAATCAGAATCAGCTTTATTGTCATTACGCAAGGTAACGAGATTGAGGCCATTCCATACAGTGCGATGTGTGCATGCTAGAAAAACAATGTGCAAATATATAGAAATATAAAAAATGTAGAAGTGCAATGCATATGGTGTGAAATGAATATATACATGAAAAAACAAAACAAAAACAGGGTGGTTGGTGGAATGGGTTATTGCACCGAAGAGAAGGCAGTTATGAGGGACAATGGGGCAGTCCGTTCAGGATGGTTATGGCCCTGGGGAAGAAGCTGTTCTTTAGCCTGTTTGTTTTGGTTTTAATGCACCTGTAGCGCTTCCCAGAGGGCAGCAGGTATAACAGGTCAGAGCCAGGGTGGGTGCTGTCCTTGATGATGGCACTGGCTCTGTTGAGGCAGCGGGAGGTGTAGATGTCCGTCAGAGAGGGGAGCCGATGATCTTCTGAGCCGTCTTGACCACTCTTTGCAGCCTCTCCCTGTCTGCTGCAGTGCAGCTGCCGTACCATACCGTAATACAGTAGGTCAGCAGGCTCTCGATGGACGAGCGGTAGAAGGTCAGCAGCAGGTCAGGCTTCAGGTTGTACTTCCCGAGGACTTGTTGTTGCCAAATGTATTTCATATGCTATAAACCTAGTTCATAGTTGTTAGTAATGATCTTATCAGACAGTGTTAAGCCGCTGAAATCCGAGTCTGAATCCGAGCTAATGTCGCTATACCTTGCTGTTCTATCCGCCATGTTTGTTTGTATTGGCACCACTGTGTGACGTCACAGGAAAATGGACGGGTGTATATAACGATGGTTAAAATCAGGCACTTTGAAGCTTTTTTTTAGGGATATTGCGTGATGGGTAAAATTTTGAAAAAAACTTCAAAAAAATAAAATAAGCCACTGGGAACTGATTTTTAATGGTTTTAACCCTTCTAAAATTGTGATAATGTTCCCCTTTGATATAATGTTTTGACATTTTATTGCTTTCATAAGCAAAAAAGTCCCTTCCTGCATTTAACTTGTGCTTCTGTTGTTTTTGACATTGGACTCGCGACTGCACGACATCAAGGCCACGGAATAGCGACACGCGGCAGGCTTACACACACACACATGCATCCACACTGCAAAAACTGAAATCTAAGTAAAATGAAATATCTCAAATAAGGGTGATATTTGCTTATTTTCTGTCTGATAAGATAATTATTCTCACTAAGCATATTTTATGTTAGAGTGTTTTACTTGTTTTAATGTTTTTGGTCCTAAATGATCTCAGTAAGATATTACAGCTTGTTGCTGAGATTTGATGACCTATATTGAGTAAAACATGCTTGAAACTAGAATATCAACTGATGCAAAGCTGGGTCATCAACACTCACAAGTATAAAACTACTTTTTTAAAGTAATAATTTCTTACTTCAAGCATGAAAAAAAAAATCATGATGCCGAGCGCATATCATTATGTCAAGGTAATGGCACCAGCATTTAATTAATTTAAGAATATTTTTCAACATATTGAGCAAAAAGGTCTCTTTTTTTTTCTACCAAGAAAAGTGCACTTAGTGAGAATATACTTATTTTAAAAGGTATTTTTGGGTTCATTGAGGTTAGCTCATTTTACTTGTTTTGGAAAGTCTTGACAAGCCGAATTTTCTTGTTCTATTGGCAGATAATTTTGCTTAGTTCAAATAAAATACCCCTAATTTTTGTATTTTTTCTTTTCTTGTTTTTGAACACAGACTTTTTGCAGTGCACAAAAATATACGCCACACACACCTCCCACTTAAGTTCCTGATGTCCCATCCAAGGAACTTACACCACAATCTAGAGACCCCACTTCGTGACACACATTCAAAAATCCAGTTACAATGTTTTTTTTTTTTTTTTTAATTTTTTTAAATGGAGTGTGGATGCTCATCTTCGTATATGTACTGTGTGCACTGTGTGGGCATGGTGGCAGCGATCCGCCTACACCAACCAGCCAAATAGTTTTAAGGGGTTTTGGGGCGTTGATTTGGCCAAAGGGTGGGGCAGTGACTGGAACTTTGAAGTCGCCCCGGGAGACAGCGTCATGAAGTCGCAGCTGGAGTCGAATCCTCTGCTGGGATCAGCACGATCAGCCGCCTTACATCCCTTTGCAGGATGATGGTTGACGGGAGTTGTTGATTTGTCCTGCCTTTTCTCTCAGTATTCGTCGTTGGAAGGCCAGCACAAACTTTGACATCGACGTCCCTGACGACTCCATGCCTGTCTGGTCTTGTGGCTGTAACTATGCCCAAGCGGAATTGTCCTCTCATAGCATTAGGATCTGCGATCCAGACGATGTCTCCCTCTTTGACGTTTCTCTCCTTTGTATGCCACTTCTCACGGACAAAGAGATTTGGACCGGCTAATTCATTCCACTTAACCCAGAATCTGTCAACTAAATTGTGGATGTTCCTTAGCCTGCGCCAAGGGTGGGTGACTAGATCAAGTCCATCTGTGTCTCCTCCCACTGAGGATCGTCCGAGGATGAGAGAGTTGGGAGTTATGTAGTCGACTGACTCCTTTTCCTCCTGGGCGCGAGCGTCGATTGGGCGCTCATTTGTCAGGTTGGCTGCCTGAAAAATTAGAGTCTGGAACTCACCCCAGGTGAGAGAGTCTGTCGCTCCTTTCAAACTTGTTAGGGCTCTTTTTATCAGTTTTACGGCAGCCTCTGCTGCTCCATTCCGGTGAGGCGCATCGGCAGGGTGGAAGCACCATGCCCAGTCTGTCCCATTCTTGGCTGCAATGTCCTCAACAGATGATGTTTGTAGACAGCGCAAGTGGTTTTGGAGCTCATTCAAAGCGGGTTTAGCCCCGATGAAGTTCGTCCCTTTGTCGGACCATAGCTTGCGTGGGTGACCTCTAAGGGCAACAAAGCGGGAGTAGGCCAGCAGAAAACTTTCTGAGGACTGGTCATCGCATACATCGGCATGGACTGCCCTTGAAGCCATGCAGCAGAAAACAATTCCCCAGACTTTCTTCCTTGCTCTCCCCTTGACTGCGTCCTTGACTTCATAGTGGCCGAATAGATCCAGGGTTGTGTACTCGAATGGGCCTGCCCTTTGCGTGCGCTCCAGCGGGAGGTCACTCATCACTTGCTGGCATACTCTAGCTCTTTGCTTTCGGCAGTGGATGCAGTCATTTATAACTCTCCTGACTGCTCGACGGCCCTGTATGATCCAGGCTTTTCTCCGAGTACCTAGGAGAGTTGCTGCAATCCCCTCGTGGTTCTTCTCATGAGCCTCTTGGGCTAGTAATGTGGCCAATCTTGACTGCATAGGGATCAGAGGAATAGCAGTCTTGCCTTCATTCCAGGACTGAATTCGTCCTCCGAAGAGTAGGAGCCCCGTGACCTCATCTTTTCGGACCAGGAGTCGGTCCAGAGTTTCATCCCGGAACTCAACTCCGTCCTGGGCTTCAAGGGCAAGGTAATGGAAGGCCTCTGCCCTCTCAACAGCTGTAAGACCAGGCTTTGCATTTCCATTGGCAGTGGCCTGGTGGCTGCCACCTAACCAGGCCTCCACTGCCCGCCGAGTCCAGGCAACAGTCCCGCACAGCCTGGCGAGGGAGCTAAACCTCCCAGGCTTAACGAGGCGCACAAGGGCCACGGGCCGCACCCGTAGGATAGACAGAGGTGGAGTGGTCCCGGGGCCGCCAGGCTCAGGAGGCTTCATTCTGATGTCGCTCTCATTTTTCTGTCGCCTTGTGACCACGGCAGAGAATACGCGTCTTTGAAGCTTCTTGATGCTCTCATCGGCGACCGTGGCAGCGATTTCATTTGCAGTCTTCACCGGCCACTTGCTTTCAGGCCACTTGAGGAAGTCAGGCCCTTTCTGCCACTCCGAGTCCTCGTTCAACTCCTCAGGAGTCGCTCCCCTCGTAAGGATATCGGCAATGTTTAGGTCTCCTTCAACCCACTTCTGGTCGAGAGGAGTAAGCTTGGCCTTCGACTCCACCAGCCTCACGATGACCTTACCAGGCTCGGTTTCCCAGCGGAGATAAAGCACAGCTCCGTAAGAAGCTTCGTTCCCATCAGAGAATGTAACCCCAATTGGGGGGCCTAAGGCTGCAGGGGGGGTGAGGCTCCGGTCAAATCTTATTTGGCCGAGCCTTGCATACTCCTCAAAAAGTCTGACTGCTGACTCCCGGAGTCCTGGTGACAGTGGGTCATCCCATGTGTCCTTCATCGGGCAATTTTTTCTTGCTTCTTGAAAGGACTCCCTTACGAGTATTACCCCTTTCTGTTTCGCAGGGGAGACCAGACCAATAGGGTCATAGAGGCTGGCAATTTGGCCAAGAAGCAAGCGCCGGCTCAGCGGCTCAGGAGTGCTGCTCCTAATCTCGTCCTCTCTTAAATCAAGCCCAGTCCTCATCTTCCCCCTCTTCTTTGAGAAGTTGATTGTAGCGAGGATGCGGAGCTTGTCTGACTCGGGCTTGTACCCAAACCCGAGGGCTTTGCTGTCCTCCTCTTGCATCTGATTTGGGAGGGTGAGGATGTTCGGCGTGCTCGGACAGTCAAGCTGGGGACTGCTTTGGGTTCCCCCCCTCCCACTTTGGCCAGAGAAGACCCAGGGTTTTAGAGAGAACCCTCCTGCCTCCAAGATCTTCTCCACTCCAACAGTTGTCTCTCCCTTTGTGAACTCGGTGTTCGGATTGCTTGAGTCCACAAGGACCTCCTCATATACTTTTGAGGCAGTTCTCATGGACCTCGCGACATGAGTGTCAGACTGGTGGAAGGTTAAATCTACCATCTCAAGGAGGTCAGGGTGGGTCCCAGCGACCGTCTTTCCAAGTGGGCCATCCCAAAGGATCAGGTCCCCTTTTCTCCTGACTGGCTGTGGGACCAGGCGACCTTCCCTGTGGCTGATGAGGAGATCGATTTTGGTGGGCCGGACCAAGTCTTCAGCAGCAACACCAGGGAAGAACCCTTGAAGTTGATGTGGTGTGGCTTTCTGGGTGACCTCTGCGATGCTCTCCAGGCCGTAACAAATGATCTTATGCACTCCCACCGTTCCCTCGGGAGTTTCTACCCTCAACCGAAGGGAGTATCTCCTGGTCATGATTGTCCTCCGCATCCCACCAACTCCATGCACAATCAATTTGATGTTCTCTCCACATAGTCCGAGACGCTTGGCTCCAGTATTTGTGATGTAATTGGTATCTGAAGCAAGGTCAATCAATGTTCCTATGAGATGGCCAGAGTTGGTAGTGACCTTGAGGAGCATCATTAGTACTGGATATTCTTTAGGTACACTTCCAGTGCTGGTGCAGATTGCTGTGGTGGTTTTGTTTGAGAAGACTTTCCTGCACTCTGTCTTCTGCTCTGGGGTTAGGGTTGCAAGAAACTCTTCCTGCTGGTTGGTTAGGCCAAGAGGCCTTTTCACTACTTTCGCTGGGACTTTACTGCCACCGTCCCTTTGAGTGGCGAACCTGGGGCAGAGCAGGTAGTGGTGAGCCTCGTCTTGCCGGCAGTCCGCTTTACTGCAGAGGAACCCTGAGTTGCAACGGCCATCCTTGGGGTGAATGTTCAAGCACCTGTTGCACACACCATGGGTCCTTAGGTGAGACTTTCTTTTTGCCAGGTCCAAGTCCCTGAAGGTTTTGCAAGCAAAAAGCCTTCCAGTGTGTGTTTCGTCGCCACAGACGGAGCATTGCGATTGTGTCTTTGCTGGAGGCCCGCGTTGTCCTGCAGTGACCCCGGAGAAAGCTTTCTTCGCCCTCTTCTCTGAAGTTTCTATCGGGCGTTTCTCAGAGGGAGTATTTTCTGCAAGGCTCGTTTCCAACTGGTCCAGCTCTTCAAGAATTACCTCCTGTCTCTTTAGGAATTGAAGAAGACACTCAAAATGGTTCTGATGGGCGAAACCATTGGTGGGCACATTCTTGTGATCCACCCATTTCTCCTTTAGGAAGTTCGGTAGCTTACTCTCCAGAGACTGTGCCACCAGACGATTTTTCATAACATCCTCTTCACCCAGGATGAGAAGGTTGCTTAGGGCCCTTTCCACCGTCTGGATCAGCTCAATTGCTCTCCTAGGGTTATTTCCTTTTACAGGGGGCAGGCCTTGCACCTCACTCGCAATCATTTGGACAATCCTTGCCTTATTCCCATATCTGTTGTCCAAGCGTTGGAACATTTCCTCAGCGGACGCGCAGCTGGACAGGACTAGGTCCTTTTTCACTTTCTCACCGAGGCTAGCTAGGAGATGGAACCTTGTTACACCTGCCGTCCTCAGTGGGTACCCCAATTGCTCCAGTTCTCCCCATTCAGCCTTCCAACGGTAATAATCTGTTATGTCACCAGAAAACGTGGGGAGACGTGCTCTCTCGAGGGGGAACTGATTTCTGCAGCCGTAACCTCCAGGATACATGTCAGGGATGCCCTGCGGAGCACTCTGGGTCATCAGCGGTGTGCTAGAGGCATTTGATGTGGTTCCAGTGCTGCCACCAACTGGTCCACTAAGTGCCTGGATTCTGGCACCTGAAGCTGAGATGGTTGTTGGGAGAGGATTGGAAGGAGCAACTTGGGTGTTGCTTCCTGAAGGAAGTTCCTCTTTTAGACTGGGACCGCTAAATGGGGGCTCTGTGAGACTGACTGGGTTGAGCACGTCCTGCGCCCTATCAGACTTTTTTTCTTGTCGGACTTTGTCATCCATATCTTCATCGGATGACTGCGTGCATCTTGGGTCTCGCCAGCTATCCTCCCAGTCTCTTACTCGGCGCCACAGAGCTCGGACCTTCTCCTTGAGCATCTTTGTGTTGGCATATGAGATAAGAGCATCCCAGTTCCTGCATCTTCGCTCGAGCTCATCGATCCTCTCTCTCAGGCCACATCTGGTGAGCTCAAAATCAGACCTCTTTAACTTCTTTATGTTGCAGCCCTCTTGAATGAGCTCAACGGTCTCTGTGTATTTACGGAGGCACTCAGCTGTCTTCTCCACTATGCAGGCTGCTTCTTCTTTTGCCTTGTCCTCTTCATCCTCGGTTCCGTTCACCGCATTGAGGGCTTCAGCATAGTCATCTCCTGCATCACTGACCCTCTCATAGTCCACCTCAAGGATCCTCAGCTCGTCCATCAGGGCTCTCTCCCCTAACAGTTTGACTTTGGAGGCAAGCTTATTGGCCCTCTTGGTGAAGGAGGATTGCGCAGCAGAGCGCTTCCCTCTGAGGGCTTCAAGTTCCTGTGTGTCCATTTTCCTTATTCTTTATCTGACCGGGGTTTGGTTTCACCAGCAGGGTCCTTTCCCTCCAAATGGTGGTTCTCCTTTGGTCAATTGTTAGGTGGACACAGTGTTGTTTCGCTTGGAGAGTTATTTATTCCTCTTCAAGGCTTAAAACTCATCGGGGGATTTGTAGGTAAATTCCAATCTCATCCAACCCGATGGTTATTACTGTTCAGTTTTTTCCGTATTGGCCCTCTGAATAGGGGTCGTCACTCAGCATGAAAGGAATTACTCGCACTGCACTCTTTTGCTTGTTTTATTTGGTACTATTGCAGAAACAGCAGCAGCAGCAGAAGCAGGTAATAACCTACAAGTAAACATGAACATAAAACAATGTATCTATCTTGAATCATCATAATGTAAATAATAAACATGAATTCATCAACTGAACCATAATGTTGTCAACCATGATATGACATATTATCAATCACTGTGATTTTATCCTAACTTATTAATTTTAGCATTACATTTTATCATCATCATTAATTTATGTCATATAATGTTTTGAATGTGATCAGAATTATTTATAATGTCTCTATGGTTCATGGACAATCATATTAAAAAGACATAAAACACCGGCGCTCTGTTTGAGGCACACATTACACATATGAGCAAACTACATAAAAGAACTACAAATCCCATCAGTCAAACCAGGAAGTAAAGTGCCGGTATTTTTAACTCAAACCTTCGAAATGCAGCTGGACACACGCAACGTGACAACAATCTAATCCAACAGATTTCAATCCACACATTACTGTTAATTTTGCCAATGTCGTTCAAAGACTAAATAGTGAGTGTTTGCCCTGGTTGTGACGCAGCAAGTCCGCCGCACAACAAGCGCTGCGGACACAGCGGACTTACAACAAACAGAAAAGCAAGGAAGCAGGCAAGCATGGAATTTAAACAATAATTCAGCTGATCTAACAAAGCAAAGCGGACATAACAAATTATCTTACCAGTGGGGTATGCTGGTGACGAAGCACGCTGTTTTTACAAACGAAACAATGACGCCATTTTTAAAGCTACCGACATGGTCACCTGTCAGTGGTAGCCCCGCCCATCTTAAAGTCCCAGGTAAGTCCGCCATAAATACATATACACATAACAAATACACATATTAAATCCAACACACACATACCCCAACGCCCTGGACGGATGGGCAGCGCCTGAAGAGCTGCAGCCTGCCACCGTGGCCCCCACTCCCTCCCCTCTGTTGCAAGTCTCGAGATGTTGTAATATGTATGTGTGTTTTACTATGGAGGTTTTTTCCCACTCCAGACTGGGCCCCCTTAGGAGCCCAGTCGAGACTGTATTCTTTTACTCAATCTCCCCCAGCGTTGACCTTTTTCCCATCTTTTACGGGGGGCGCCTTGTGGCGACCCATCAGAGTTCCTGTTCTGTAACCCTGTACACTGTTTGTTTGTCTAATCTTGAACGGGTTTGCGTTGAAAACAAAGTTTTGTTGTACTTGTGCAATGACAATAAAGACCTACCTACCTACCTACCTTCTGACGCAAACATTCAAAAGTAACGTGCCACGTTACAACAAACGTCTCGCTAACGGCGTTGTAAAGTACGTAAAAGTAGTTTGGTTACTCGTTACTCGTAAAAGGAACACCATTATCACGTAACACTGGGGACGACCAATCAGCGTTGAGTGATTTTATAAGACGCTACTTTTTCCCCCAAGCTTTGAACCCTGCGGCTTATACACAGGTGCGGCTAATCTATGGATTTTTCCATCTCTAACGGCTAAATTATGAAATGTATTAAGCAAATAAATCAAATAGTTACATTGGAGACAGGATTTAAGATAAGTTGAAGGGAGACAAATCGTGGAGGTGTTGAAATCGCCATGTAAAATTGTTAATGCTAATCGGTAGCATGTCAATAGCAAAGCAAATGTGTATTAACATCAAGCTAGCGCGTTTTTGGAAAAGCGGATCCTTACTTTACTTAGGTTGGAGTGTCTTTTTGAGTCAATTTCTTTGTTGACATTGAAAATGGCAGCATTACCTGGAGGGAGTTTGGTTGGGTACGCTCTCAGTGCTGCTGGAGTGAACGCAAGCGCCGAAGTGCGAAGAAGACCGTTGAATTTTACGTGAACCTGTGCATTCTGGCGGGATTCGATCAGTGCCAAAAAAGAAAGTACCGGATTCTCAGGTTGTGCATATTTGGGCACCACACGATTTTGATTCGCTCCTTAGGGGTAACGATTCGATTCAGAAATGATTCTCAATTCAAACTGATTCTCGCTTCAAAATCAATACTTTTTTAATAACATTGGATGCCATATATATATATATATATATTTGTATTATAGGGGGTGTTTCAAGAAAAATTGATTTTCAAATGAATCCCGATTCTTACTTGTAATGATTATTAATCAATAAAATTCAAAAATCGATTAACAAAATAAATAAATTATATATATATGTATAAAATCTGTCCTGTCCAGCCACTCAGGCAAATCATATACAATCATATCTGCTGTACAGATTTACTTTAGGCAAGATAAGTGTTGGATACTTCTCTTGTTGCCTTATTTGTATTTGACTTTATTAAATGTTTGGGTGGAATTTTATTAAACAAAACCAGATTTTATTTTAAGTAATATAAAAATATATCAGCGCTGTTTATTTTATGGAGGAATGTTGTTAATCATAGAACTGGCATTCAATGTTATTCAAAAGTATTGGTTTTGAAATGAGAATCTTTTTGAATTGAGAATCGATTCTGAATGGAATCGTTACACCTAATAATCGAATTGAATGCTGCCCAAAGACTCACACATTATATTACTTATAAGAAAACTGGTTTTGTTTAATACAATTCCACCCAAACATTTAATAAAGTCAAATACAAATAAGGCTAGTCGTGGTCAAAAGTTTACATACACTTGTAAAGAACATAATGTCATGGCTGTCTTGAGTTTCCAATCATTTCTACAACTCATATTTTTTTTGTGATAGAGTGATTGGAGCACATACTTGTTGGTCACAAAAAACATTCATGAAGTTTGGTTCTTTTATGAATTTATTATGGGTCTACTGAAAATGTGACCAAATCTGCTGGGTCAAAAGTATACATACAGCAATGTTAATATTTGCTTACATGTCCCTTGGCAAGTTTCACTGCAATAAGGCGCTTTTGGTAGCCATCCACAAGCTTCTGGTTGAATTTTTGACCACTCCTCTTGACAAAATTGGTGCAGTTCAGCTAAATGTGTTGGTTTTCTGACATGGACTTGTTTCTTCGGCATTGTCCACACGTTTAAGTCAGGACTTTGGGAAGGCTATTCTAAAACCTTCATTCTAGCTTGATTTCCTTTACCACTTTTGACGTGTGTTTGGGGTCATTGCCCTGTTGGAACACCCAACTGCACCCAAGACCCAACCTCCGGGCTGATGATTTTAGGTTGTCCTGAAGAATTTGAGGTAATCCTCCTTTTTCATTGTCCCATTTACTCTCTGTAAAGCACCAGTTCCATTGGCAGCAAAACAGGCCCAAAGCATAATACTACCACCACCATGCTTGATGGTAGGATTGGTGTTCCTGGGATTAAAGGCCTCACCTTTTCTCCTCCAAACATATTGCTGGGTATTGTGGCCAAACAGCTCAATTTTTGTTTCATCTGACCACAGAACTTTCCTCCAGAAGGTCTTATCTTTGTCCATGTGACGTCAGATGAAACAACAAGGTACAAATCATAATGTTGTTGTTGTTTTTTTGGTTTTTTTTACACTTAATGTTGCGGTTGATAGTATTCTATCTTTATCTTTATTTTCAATCTAGCAAGCGAACAACATATCAAAATCAAATTACAGGATGTTACTTATGTAGTTTGCTCATTTTCTTTCGACTGGTGCACTAACATCATGTGGTTTATTTTTTTTTTTTTTTACATATGTAGCATCATCTACAAAGATACAAAGAATTGCTATTGCGACATCTAGTGGACACATTTAGAACAGCAGTTTCTTTCATTCAAAAATTTCGGCTCATTTTTATACTTTGCCAACCAGTTTGCGGGCTTGATCCATACATTTGACACCCCTGATCTACATCAACTATATGAAACAAAATATCCAATAAAATATATATATATATATATATATATATATATATATATATATATATAAAATATATCCAATAAAAAAAACACACACAAAAAAAAAAAAAATCCAATAAAAAAAAAACATAAAATAAAAAAATATTATATATATATATATATATATATATATATATATATATACACACACATATATATTTTATTGGATATATATATTTTTTTAATCGATTAAAAATCACAACAAATAAGAATCATCCATTCAAAAAGGTTTTTATTTTGGACACTCCTATTAGATTTGGTGCCCATCCCTAGTTGGGAACCGGAATGGAAACGAGAAATCAGACCTGGAACTGTCCGAATCCGAACGAGTTATAGACCGTGTTCAATTTTCCTGCAGCAAGGTTGTATGGTTATCATCTCACTGAGAAATAACGACACACAGCCGACACATTTCAATCAGTCTGTGATTAGTCTCAATCAATCAATGTTTATTTATATAGCCCTAAATCACGAGTGTCTCAAAGGGCTGCACAAGCCACAACGACATCCTCGGTTCAGGTCCCAAATTTTGACTCATGCCAAGTCATCAGAAGTGGAAGCGAGTGTGAGGACACACAACCAGCCACTGAGATTAGAATTCTGTCGTTCCGTGTCCAAATAGACTCGTCATTTCCCCCCCCCACTACTAACTCCGGAAAAGGCTCGATGCGAAGTCAACAACAGAGCATCTGTGTTCTTGGAGATGCAAATCCACAACCAATAGGGCTGTCTTCCAATCTCTAAACCAGCCCTAAAAGGGAGAAACAAATTGGAATGTCATCTGGGAGATAAATTCGGATGGATGACTCAGCGGAAAAAATTGGCTAAATGCAAGCATGGAGCGCTGCTTTGCAACTAATCTGTGACCTTGTGATATCACTGATATCACACCAAGATAAATGGCAACATCCCGCTAGCTTGCAGCCTTTATGTTGTTCTTCTTGTTCCATATCCACATGTCCATTATGTTCCCCTTTGGGTCATGTGCATCTGTGGCACTAACCCAGTCCTTCCCCAGTAGTGGATTGTGCTTTATCAGCAGGGCCGGCCCGTGGCATAGGCCGTATAGGAAAATGCTAAGGGCGCCGTCCATCAGGGGGCGCCACGCCAGTGCCACAAATGTTGGAGAAAAAAAAAAGAAAAAAAAAGTTGGTACTATTATTTCTAAATACAAAAAATAATCCCACGTTAATTAAAATGCAAAGTAAAGCCTATTTAATAGAAATATTATTTGTTACAACATTACGCCCCCGCACGGTGCACCCCCTCCCTTCCCGTATCATGACTCTTTTTGGACGTCACCACATCAAAAAAATCAACACTAGATGCCAAAACTGTCAGGTGCCCAGGGAAGAAAAAAGAGAAAAGAAGAGGAGGAGAAACGAGAAAAGACAGAGGTAGCAGGTAGGTAACGTTAGCCTACATGAAATTATTTGTCTGTTACAGAATGTGATAGTAACCTGGCTTTTTAGCATTAAGCTAATGTTACATGATTCGGCAATTGCTAATCAATAAATAGCTAGTTCTGTTTTAACGTCGGGTTAATATTGTGGAGGGGGCTAAATTGTTATGGAAAATAATAATTTAACGTTAGGTAATTACAGTACTCCCACCTTACATTCTTCAGGGACATTTCTTTCTTTCTTTAGTTTATTTCGAACATGAACACACTTACATCATAATACATCACACAATTTCATATCATTTCATTTTACATCATGCCCGAAAAGGAGTAGGAAGAAGCAAAGCTTATTTAATCCTACCCCTTTCCCACTTCAAAGCGTTTACAAATATATAGAATCATTTACTGACCTTTTTATATAATAAAATAACATCTATGAATTAGTATACAACAGTTTTGTAATATGTAATTAATTAATTAATTCAGTCATTATTAACATACTGAGATGAAGAATATCTTATTTTCAATAAGGTTGAAAGTATTTCTCATAATTCTTCTTCTTTGTACTCTGTAAGCAATATTATTTTGAACAACCTCTTAAACTGGATCATATCAGTACAATTTTTAACTTCTTTAATCCATTCCATAATTTAATTCCACATACTGATATGCTAAAAGTTCTAAGTGTTGTACGTGCATATAAATGTTTGTATTAGATCTTTTAAGCAGGTGTTTTTTGTTTACATTGTTATTGCCTTCTGGTTAGCTAATGTTTGCCCTGCAGGTAATCGTCACTTTTCCACCCCTTTATATATTAGGTATAGTTGTAAGTAAAAAAAAAGGTCAAAGACAAAGCTATTCGGGTTCTTGTGAGTATATACACTTCACTGCCGATGTGGGGGGGCGCCACCTAAAATTTTGCCTAGGGCGCCAGATTGGTTAGGGCCGGGCCTGTTTATCAGTATCATCATCAGTCTCAATGCCATGGAATGTCATGCTTCAAACCCGCTTCACAAAGCTGTGCAATGCAAAACTATTCATTGTAGACATTAGGGGTGGGAATCTTCGGGCCCATTCCAATTCCTGGGATAACGATTCGATTCAGAATCAATTTTTGATTCAAACCAAC
This sequence comes from Nerophis lumbriciformis, assembly GCF_033978685.3. NCBI lineage: Eukaryota > Metazoa > Chordata > Actinopteri > Syngnathiformes > Syngnathidae > Nerophis > Nerophis lumbriciformis. Next base: position 28,361,338 of record NC_084573.2, read on the forward strand.
TCTCGAAATGTGTTATTTGGTTTAATAATTGTAATGCAACTTTTTCAAAATCAGGTTACAGGTTAGAAAAGCTACCTCTGGTTGCATGGAGATGGCCTAAAAACATATATATTTTTTTAAATGGATGATTATTAAAAAAAAAAAAATAAAATTAAAAAATAGTCGTTAATCCTGACTCCTTTTTGTTTATACATTAAATTGTTTTATATTGTTTGCTCCTGAGTTAATGTTGCTGATTCAATTCATCATTACTGTCATGATCTGTGGTCTGGATCATGTTTTTGTTTTTTTCTGTTAGTTTTAAGACTCCATAAGTGCCTGTTTTTGTGCACCCTTGTTTGTTTTAGTTTCCATGGCGACTTATGATTTTCACCTGCCTCTTGTGTTCGGGACACACCTGTTTCTAATCAGGAGACCATTATTTAAGCCTGTCTTTGCCAGTTAGTCGTTCTGGCGTCATTGCTTGTTTTCATGCGTTACCATAGCTCATGTTGCTCGTTTCTTACCACAGTAAGTTTTGTTCTTGCTATGCCATAGTTCATGCTAAGTGTTAACGTCTATATTTTCCTTTTGTTTTTGTGGTGTGTAAGATTTTGAATAATTAAATATGTTCTTACCTTGACACCTTGTCTGAAATAGTCAGATTGCATCCTGGGAGAACAATCCTCGCAGTAAGCTGACAATTACCTGTCAAGTTTATTTTATTTTAACACATTTTTTTGGTTTAAATAAGGATACACTTTAAAATATTTTGTTACAGACTAAAAACTATGTTAATGAAGTTATTCTTTGTTGTAAGTTGATCTGTATTTCTTCGTTTTCTTTTCTTTAATGTTAATACGGATGCAATGTCATGCAGAGGTGTACTTATAAGAAGTTTGTAGGCAAATGATACTATTTATAGTCGCGGGGGGAATTATTATTATTTTTATTTATTTTTTCGTAACAGAAAATAATTAAGAACTCCACTAACCAAATATAATTAATTAATTAATCTTACATATAATAAATAGGTTTCGCGCAACTTACTCAGTTACATTACATTTACTGAAGTAACTTTTTGTTTAACTTGTACTCGTCAGAGTATTTTTAATATAAATTTTACTTTTATTCGACTTTTTTGGTTTAGAGAAAATGCCACTTTTACTTTGTTACTTGAGTTT
>NC_084573.2:28367500-28372500 GCF_033978685.3 Nerophis lumbriciformis
GAGACACATTTTTTAAGCTTCTCATGTGGAATTCTTTCCCATTCTTGCTTGATGTACAGCTTAAGTTGTTCAACAGTCCGGGGGTCTCCGTTGTGGTATTTTAGGCTTCATAATGCGCCACACATTTTCAATGGGAGACAGGTCTGGACTACAGGCAGGCCAGTCTAGTACCCGCACTCTTTTACTATGAAGCCATGTTGATGTAACACGTGGCTTGGCATTGTCTTGCTGAAATAAGCAGGGGCGTCCATGGTAACGTTACCTGGATGGCAACATATGTTGCTCCAAAACCTGTATGTACCTTTCAGCATTAATGGCGCCTTCACAGATGTGTAAGTTACCCATGTCTTGGGCACTAATACACCCCCATACCATCACAGATGCTGGCTTTTCAACTTTGCGCCTATTACAATCCGGATGGTTCTTTTCCTCTTTGGTCCGGAGGACACGACGTCCACAGTTTCCAAAAACAATTTGAAATGTGGACTCGTCAGACCACAGAACACTTTTCCACTTTGTATCAGTCCATCTTAGATGAGCTCAGGCCCAGCGAAGCCGACGGCGTTTCTGGGTGTTGTTGATAAACGGTTTTCGCCTTGCGTAGGAGAGTTTTAACTTGCACTTACAGATGTAGCGACCAACTGTAGTTACTGACAGTGGGTTTCTGAAGTGTTCCTGAGCCCATGTGGTGATATCCTTTACACACTGATGTCGCTAGTTGATGCAGTACAGCCTGAGGGATCGAAGGTCACGGGCTTAGCTGCTTACGTGCAGTGTTTTCTCCAGATTCTCTGAACCCTTTGATGATATTACGGACCGTAGATGGTGAAATCCCTAAATTCCTTGCAATAGCTGGTTGAGAAAGGTTTTTCTTAAACTGTTCAACAATTTGCTCACGCATTTGTTGACAAAGTGGTGACCCTCGCCCCATCCTTTCTTGTGAATGACTGAGCATTTCATGGAATCTACTTTTATACCCAATTATGGCACCCACCTGTTCCCAATTTGCCTGTTCACCTGTGGGATGTTCCAAATAAGTGTTTGATGAGCAGGGCCGGCCTGTGGCATAGGCCGTATAGGCAAATGCTAAGGGCGCCGTCCATCAGGGGGCGCCACGCTAGTGCCACAAATGTTGGAGAAAAAAAAAAAAAAAAAAAAAAAAGTTGATATTATTTCTAAATACAAAAAAATAATCCCACGTTAATTAAAATGCAAAGTAAAGCCTATTTAATAGAAATATTATTTGTTACAACATTACCCCCCCCCGCACGGTGCGCCCCCTCCCTTCCCGTATCATGACTCTTTTTGGACGTCACCACATCAAAAAATCAACACAACATGTCAAAACGGCCAAAACTGTCAGGTGCCCAGGGAAGAAAAAAGAGAAAAGAAGAGAAGGAGAAACAAGAAAAGACAGAGGTAGCAGGTAGGTAACGTTAGCCTACATGAAATTATTTGTCTGTTACAGAATGTGATAGTAACCTGGCTTTTTAGCATTAAGCTAATGTTACATGATTCGGCAATTGCTAATCAATAAATAGCTAGTTCTGTTTTAACGTCGGGTTAATATTGTGGAGGGGGCTAAATTGTTATGGAAAATAATAATGTCACGTTAGGTAATTACAGTACTCCCACCTTACATTCCTCAGGGACATTTGTATTAGATATTTTAAGCAGGTGTTTTTTGTTTATATTGTTATTGCCTTCTGGTTAGCTAATGTTTGCCCTGCAGGTAATAGTCACTTTTCCACCCCTTTATATATTAGGTATAGTTGTAAGTAAAAAAAAAGGTCAAAGACAAAGCTATTCGGTTTCTTCTGAGTATATACACTTCAATGCCGATGTGGGGGGGCGCCACCTAAAATTTTGCCTAGGGCGCCAGATTGGTTAGGGCTGGGCCTGTTGATGAGCATTCCTCAACTTTATCAGTATTTATTGCCACCTTTCCCAACTTCTTTGTCACATGTTGCTGGCATCAAATTCCAAAGTTAATGATTATTTGCAAAAAAAAAAAAAAAAAAAAAAGTTTATCAGTTTGAACATCAAATATGTTGTATTTGTAGCATATTCAACTGAATATGGGTTGAAAATGATTAGAAAATCATTGTATTCCATTTATATTTACATCTAACACCATTTCCCAACTCATATGGAAATGGGGTTTGTAATTCAGAATCTATTCTCAATTCAAAACAATTATTGTTCCATATCCACATGTCCATTATGTTCCAGTTTGGGTCATGTGCATCTGTGGCACTAACCCAGTCCTTCTCCTATAGTGGATGATGCTTTATCAGTATCATCATCAGTATCAATGCCATTGAATATCATGCTTCAAACCCGCTTCAAAAAGCTGTGCAATGCACAACTATTCATCGTAGCCATTAGGGGTGGGAATCTTTGGGCCGATTCCGGTTCCTGGGATGACGATTCGAATCACAATGGATTTTTGATTCAAATCCATTCACACCAAAGATCCGGCCCACAAATGAATTATCTCTGGCCCCTGGGATGATATTTGATTAGTACTAGAACCGGCCCTGTTTTACATGCACCAATACTCCATCATTGTTGGCGCCTGTTCATAATGGGATTCCAGGGACCCCATCAAGTCATAAAAATGGGGTCCCACAGTGAATTTTTGGGGTCCCCACTTTGTAAGCGTTTTGAAAACAAATGATAAATGTATGCATTATCCTGTTATATCTCACATTCTATATTGTGTTTTGGAAAAAGGTTGTCATAAACTTCACTTAATTCATTAAAAAAATAAAACAAAGGAAAACAAATTGTTATGCATATGTAAATTTATTTATTTATACATTTTTTTTTTTCCTTCTTGGATCTAAACTTTACCGCTGCCGGTATTTTCTTCTATATTTTTTATTGTAATATTTTCAGAATGTGTTTGTTCTATTTTTGGCCAAAGTAAGACAAAGAAAACAATCTGAAGTTGTCTTTACTTTTTAGTTTTAATACCATGATTTTATTAGTCCGGCCCGCGTGTGCACAGATTTTCCTCCATGCGGCCCCTGAGCTAAAATGAGTTTGACACCCCTGATTTTTTAAATGTTTTTTCTGATTTAGAATGTGTTATCTGACATAAGGATTGTGGATGCTGGGCAACATTCCAACAAAATGCAGTTTACCTTTAAACAGCACAAATGCATTAAATGATGCATTCATGGACCGTAGTTAACTTGAAGCACACTGCAAAAACTGAAATCTAAGTAAGATTAAATATCTCAAATAAGGGTGATATTTGCTTATTTTCTGTCTGCTAAGATAATTTTTCTCACTAAGCAGATTTTATGTTAGAGTGTTTTACTTGTTTTAAGGGTTTTGGTCCTAAATTATCTCAGTAAGATATTACAGCTTGTTGCTGAGATTTTATGACCTATATTGAGTGAAACATGCTTGAAACTACAAATCCCGTTTCCATATGAGTTGGGAAATTGTGTTAGATGTAAATATAAACGGAATACAATGATTTGCAAATCATTTTCAACCCATATTCAGTTGAATATGCTACAAAGACAACATATTTGATGTTCAAACTGAAAATTTTTTTTTTTTTTTTGCAAATAATCATTAACATTAGAATTTGATGCCAGCAACACGTGATAAAGAAGTTGGGAAAGGTGGCAATAAATACTGATAAAGTTGAGGAATGCTCATCAAACACTTATTTGGAACATCCCACAGGTGAACAGGCAAATTGGGAACAGGTGGGTGCCATGATTGGGTATAAAAGTAGATTCCATGAAATGCTCAGTCATTCACAAACAAGGATGGGGTGAGGGTCACCACTTTGTCAACAAATGCGTGAGCAAATTGTTGAACAGTTTAAGAAAAATCTTTCTCAACCAGCTATTGCAAGGAATTTAGGGATTTCACCATCTACGGTCCGTAATATCATCAAAGGGTTCAGAGAATCTGGAGAAATCACTGCACGTAAGCAGCTAAGCCCGTGACCTACGATCCCTCAGGCTGTACTGCATCAACAAGCGACATCAGTGTGTAAAGGATATCACCACATGGGCTCAGGAACACTTCAGAAACCCACTGTCAGTAACTACAGTTGGTTGCTACTACTGTAAGTGCAAGTTAAAACTCTCCTATGCAAGGCGAAAACCGTTTATCAACAACACCCAGAAACGCCGTCGGCTTCGCTGGGCCTGAGTTCATCTAAGATGGACTGATACAAAGTGGAAAAGTGTTCTGTGGTCTGACGAGTCCACATTTCAAATTGTTTTTGGAAACTGTGGACGTCGTGTCCTCCGGACCAAAGAGAAAAAGAACCATCCGGATTGTTATGGGCGCAAAGTTGAAAAGCCAGCATCTGTGATGGTATGGGGGTGTATTAGTGCCCAAGACATGGGTAACTTACACATCTGTGAAGGCGCCATTAATGCTGAAAGGTACATACATGTTTTGGAGCAACATATGTTGCCATCCAAGCAACGTTACCATGGACGCCCCTGCTTATTTCAGCAAGACAATGCCAAGCCACGTGTTACATCAACGTGGCTTCATAGTAAAAGAGTGCGGGTACTAGACTGGCCTGCCTGTAGTCCAGACCTGTCTCCCATTGAAAATGTGTGGCGCATTATGAAGCCTAAAATACCACAACGGAGACCCCCGGACTGTTGAACAACTTAAGCTGTACATCAAGCAAGAATGGGAAAGAATTCCACCTGAGAAGCTTAAAAAATGTGTCTCCTCAGTTCCCAAACGTTTACTGAGTGTTGTTAAAAGGAAAGGCCATGTAACACACTGGTGAACATGCCCTTTCCCAACTACTTTGGCACGTGCTGCAGCCATGAAATTCTAAGTTAATTATTATTTGCAAAAAAAATTAAAGTTTATGAGTTTGAACATCAAATATCTTGTCTTTGTAGTGCATTCAACTGAATATGGTTTGAAAAGGATTTGCAAATCATTGTATTTCGTTTATATTTACATCTAACACAATTTCCCAACTCATATGGAAACGGGGT
>NC_084573.2:28377500-28385000 GCF_033978685.3 Nerophis lumbriciformis
ACACACACACACACACACACACACACACACACACACACACACACACACACAGTTACCTTGCATGCAATAGGCTTTGGGCCCCCGGCCACATATTCTAAGCACAATGCAGCCCCCCAGTCAAAAGATTTGGACACACTTAAAACATTGATAATTAAATAATAATTTAATTATAACATAAAAAAACAAAAACAAAAAAGGCATCAGTAATATCATGACACACACAAAAAACATCCTGTGTTCATCCTTGAAGGAGGTCTCCACGCTATTAAACGCCACTCTATTGTGTTGTCGCCTTTACAACGGACTCCCATTCGACTTCCTGGCCCTCATAAGGCTCCCGCCCCTTTTATCACCCCCGGGCTCTTCTTATCAAAAGTGTCCTTGGCGCCGGCACAGTTTGGCCCGGTGCAGACACGTGAACTTCCCCGGCGCCATGAAACAAGGAGCGCGGAGGAAGAAGCAAACAGCTCGCAGGCAAAGGAAGACAAAAACAAACAAGGGTGATGGCGAGTTGCTCGGCTATTTATGAGAAAGCTGGGAAACAAAGCGCTGCTATGAAATCGATCGCCACCTAAATCCCCACAAAGAGACTCGGCCCGCTGGCAGGACTCCAGCGCACACGAGCGCTCGGCTTATAGGTAAACACACACCCACATGTAAACATATCCCGTCATCACTATTCCTGTCACAAACACACACACACACAGGCGGGCAAATATTCAAACATGGCCGACTGTCACTTGCATAGAAAACAACCATCCCTCACAAATAAACTACTTAAATACGCAACACCCACAGACAATCTGCTCTCTTTGCCTTATTATTAAGCCGGGGAGATGAAAAAGTGAAAGCGAAAGCCCTCGCTCATATTTGAAGGTGTGTTGAAAATGTGGATGCAGAGCTGAAGTCGGTTAGGTTGTGTTTGGGCCGCATTCCTGTGAGAATGCTGCGTGCGACTGAAGCGCGGAGGAGTGGGACTGGCTGCGGTGCGCTCAAACAACCACCAGGTGGCGTCTGTGAGCGTATAATACTGTATCATCTCTTTCCGTTTCGGACTTACCAGATCTTATCAGGTGGCTAATTCATTCGTTCTCAAACCTCTTTCGCCAAGTACCACCTCAGAAAACCAGGTAAAATGCAGTAGTACACAGCACCGTCCGTTAGACAATGGGGCTCTGTTAACTTGAACGGAGAAGTGTTGCTTTCAGGATGGCTGAGCCATGACAAGTGCGTACACACAGTCCAGAATGGGATTTCCGCACTTCCATCCATCCATTTTCTACCGCTTGTCCCTTTCGAGGTCGCGGGGGGTGCTGGAGCCTATCTCAGCTGCATTTGGGCGGAAGGCGGTGTACACCCTGGACAAGTCGCCACCTCAGAACAGGGCTTTCCGCACAGTGATATTGAAATCTGTACAAAGATACGTAAATGTGTTCATCAAAAACAAGGCGGAGTATATTTGATATTTCGGGCCACTGTAACATTACACACGGTTTGAACGGTAACACAGTGTTTGAATATTTAATGAAGTGAAAGTGGTCATGTGCTCCTGCCTTGCCCAATCACAGGTCAGTGGGAGGGGCTTCTTTCTCGATAATTGTGCGTGGCCAGAACAGACTCAGGGGAAACCTCATTTGAAGACTGCAAAGACAAGATATTTAATGTTCGAACTGAGAAACTTATTTTTTTTTGCAAATAATTATTAACTTAGAATTTAATGACAGTAACACATTGCAAAAAAGTTGTCACAGGGGCATTTTTACCAGTGTGTTACATGGCCTTTCCTTTTAACAACACTCAGTAAACGTTTGGGAACTGAGGAGTCCAACTTTTTAAGTTTTTCAGGTGGAATTCTTTCCCATTCTTGCTTGATGTACAGCTTAAGTTGTTCAACAGTCCGGGGGTCTCCGTTGTGGTATTTTAGGCTTCATAATGCGCCACACATTTTCAATGGGAGCCAGGTCTGGATTACAGGCAGGCCAGTCTAGTACCCGCACTCTTCTACTATGAAGCCACGTTGATGTAACACGTGGCTTGGCATTGTCTTGCTGAAATAAGCAGGGGCGTCCATGGTAACGTTGCTTGGATGGCAACATATGTTGCTCCAAAACCTGTATGTACCTTTCAGCATTAATGGCGCCTTCACGGATGTGTAAGTTACCCATGTCTTGGGCACTAATACACCCCCATACCATCACAGATGCTGGCTTTTACACTTTGCGCCTATAACAATCCGGATGGTTCTTTTCCTCTTTGGTCCGGAGGACACGATGTCCACAGTTTCCAAAAACAATTTGAAATGTGGACTCGTCAGACCACAGAACACTTTTCCACTTTGTATCAGTCCATCTTAGATGAGCTCAGGCCCAGCGAAGCCGACGGCGTTTCTGGGTGTTGTTGATAAACGGTTTTCGCCTTGCATAGGAGAGTTTTAACTTGCACTTACAGATGTAGCGACCAACTGTAGTTACTGACAGTGGGTTTCTGAAGTGTTCCTGAGCCCATGTGGTGATATCCTTTACACACTGATGTCGCTTGTTGATGCAGTACAGCCTGAGGGATCGAAGGTCACGGGCTTAGCTGCTTACGTGCAGTGATTTCTCCAGATTCTCTGAACCCTTTGATGATATTACGGACCGTAGATGGTGAAATCCCTAAATTCCTTGCAATAGCTGGTTGAGAAAGGTTTTTCTTAAACTGTTCAACAATTTGCTCACGCATTTGTTGACAAAGTGGTGACCCTCGCCCCATCCTTGTTTGTGAAAGACTGAGCATTTCATGGAATCTACTTTTATACCCAATCATGGCACCCACCTGTTCCCAACTTGCCTGTTCACCTGTGGGATGTTCCAAATAAGTGTTTGATGAGCATTCCTCAACTTTATCAGTATTTTTTGCCACCTTTCCCAACTTCTTTGTCACGTGTTGCTGGCATCAAATTCTAAAGTTAATGATTATTTGCAAAAAAAAAAAAATGTTTATCAGTTTAAACATCAAATATGTTGTCTTTGTAGCATATTCAACTGAATATGGGTTGAAAATCATTGTATTCCGTTTATATTTACATCTAACACAATTTCCCAACTCATATGGAAACGGGGTTTGTACTACATTACTTCAGAAAACTACTGCAGTTGTTAGTAGTACATTCCATTGTATTGTTTTCTTTGTTATGTGTCAAAATTGTGCTGTTTTGGGGGGCCAAGCATGGATTGAATTGAATTCAAGTCATTTTAATGGTAGACGTTTGAGTTAAGAGCTCAACTGAGGTCATAAATTGAGCTACTATATTATTTTGAAAGTCGACTAATCATGAGGCATACTGGGAAAATTGCCATATTAGTGACAGAGCAGGAAAGGGCTAGGAATACGTCTCATATGAAGCGCCTTGCCTTTCATTAACTGACATTTTTCATGCACTTCTTCCCGCAAATGTATGGCGGTGGCCCCTACGCAGCGTTGTGGCCTCGGTTGTTGGACTTGTGTTGACTATTTGTTCGCACCAGCAACTCTTGGACTCCACTGAGAGTTTGCTTTGTTTACGCCGGCGGGGGCCGAGCGGCAAACGCTGCCTCAGCGTTTTTTCGCATCGTGTGTCACGTCGACGCTCGAGAAAAACGCTTGCTCAGCTTATTTTAGGCCAAGCCCACCGAGGGGGAAAGACTAGATCCGTCGTCTGCATACATTATCACTGGGAAGGGGAGCCACCAGGAGGCTGATGGCACATCATCCCAGGAAAACACACACAGGTGCACTGCAGTGTGTCATCATGTGCGCCATATCAACTGCTAGCTCAAAAGGCACGCATGGAGGATGAGAGAACTGTTTTCTCTCACACGGGGGGAAAAAAAGCAAGATGCGGCTACTTGATCAATATCTAGCAGGACATGACAGGATTTATGGTCCTGTTCTGCTGGAACAGGACACCCTGAGGCAAAGGGAATTATATGTTTAATATAATATGTTTTTTAAAAAAGCTATAAAAAAACAGTACTATAAGTAAGTTTGTGGTACTGTTTTTCGTCTTTAAAAACAACAAAAAACCCATTAAAAAAGTACTATAAGTAGTTTTATGCTACTGTTTTTTTTTCTTAAAAAAAACCCCCAAACATTAAAAACTGTACTATAAGTGGTTTTATGGTACCGTTTTTTTTTCTCTTTAAAAACAAAAAAAAAAAACATGCAGAAACAAAAAAAATCTAAAACAGTACTATAAGTAAGTCTGTGGTTCTGGTTTTTTTCTTTAAAAACAAACAAAAAAAACAAGCAGAAACAAAAAAAAATCTAAAACAGTACTATAAGTAAGTACGGTTGTGGTAGTGTTTTTTGTCTTTAAAAACAACAAACAAAAACAGTAAAGAACATTAAAAACAGTACCATAAGTAAGTTTATGGTACAGGTTTTTTTCTTTAAAAAAAACAAAAAACCATTAAAAACTGCACTACAAGTACTTTTATGGAACAGTTTTTTTTTCTTTAACAAACAAAAAAACAAACAGAAACAAAAACAATAAAAAGAAAACACGTTAAAAACAGTACTATAAGTACTTTTATGGTACTGTGTGTTTTTTGTTTTTTTAAACAAACAAAAAACAATAAAAACATCAAAAATAGTATTACAAGTAGTTTTATGGTACGGTTTTTTTCTTTAAAAAACAAACAAACTAATGAATAACATCAACAGTACTATAGGCAGTTTTATGGTATGTTTTTATTTTATTTTCTAAACAAGAAGATATAAATAAAATATATTAAAAACAGCACTACAAGTATTATAGTGCTGTTTTTTTTTTAATAAAATAAAAAAAACATAAAAACTGTTCTATAAGTACTTTTATGGTACTGTTTTTTTTTTTAAATAAACAAAAAAATAAACAGAAAACAAAAACAAACTATTAAAAAAACAATGAAAACAGTACTATAAGTATGTTTTTGGTACTGTTTTTTTCTTTAAAAACAAACAAAAAAACTAAAATAAAAAAACTAATTAAAAACAGTACTAAAGGTACTTTTATGGTATTGTATTTTTCTTTAAAAAACAAAAAAATAAATAAAATTATTTACAAAAACAAACAAAAAGCTAAATAAAAAAAATAATAAAACATTAAAAACAGCACTTTAAGTAGTTTTATGGTACTGCTTTTTTCTTTTGAAAAACTATAAAAAATAAAACAATACAAACAGTACTATAAGTAGTATTACGGTACTGTTTTTTCCTTAAAAAACTAACAAAAAGCAAAAAAAATTATTTGTTTTTTAAAAACATTAAAAACAATACTATAAGTAGTTTTATGGTACGGTTTACTTTAAAAACAATAAATAAAACATTAAAACAGTACTATAAGTAGTTTTATGGTACTGTTTTTTTCTTTATAAAACAAACAAAAATGTTTTATATACATACACACTATATATATATATATATATATATATATATATATATATATATATATATATATATATATATTACTGTACTCAGGATGAGTGTGGACAACAAAGAATAATTGTATTGTATAGACTAAACATGTCTCCTACGTGCACATGACAAACTATTTGAATTTTTAGCTTGACACAGGAGGGATATCAGGGCAAAAACCAGAGGAATTCATTGAGAGCCAATAGTAGTTTTTGTTTATGTTTAGTTATTTTGCACTATTGACTTTAATTTGATCAAAATATGCTACGTACTTAGGAAATTATTTAAATATTTAAACGATATTTTTCCTGTGTTTTTGTCTGATTATAATTGTGACAGAGACTGTATTTTTCATTCAATGACCTTGACAATTCAAAATAGAGAAATTATTATTGGTCTTGGATCGATACCAAAATGTGTGGTAATGACCAAAAGTGTCCTAACAACAGATGAATAATTGCATATTACATTTTAATAAGTAAGCAGATATTAACAGTAAATTAGCAATGACGGACGTCATATCGATGTTCGACAGGTGGAACTAATGACTATATATCAAAAGGTACATGCAGGTGTGCAGTGGAGAACCTTTGCTTAGGTGGTGCAGGTTGTGTGTTGGAGTTGAAGGTGGGGGAACATGCAGGTCTGATGGAAGACTGTGATCCGGTCATTATTAGGAAGCACTTTTAAATGAGAGCTATTATCTCTGTCCACCCTCAGGGCTCTTTAGTAAGATGCACTGCAGCACTGCGTGTTGGACTAGGGCTGGGGAGATATCAATATACATCGCTATAGACACAATCGATGTTGATAAAAAAAATTGTGTTAGATCATTTTTAGTTTTTCTTTGTCATAAGAAACCGGAAGATCGATTGCGTGAGCAAAAGCGCTCGCTTTCTGGTAACCGAGCAATGCAGGAAGTAATCAGTGGGGGTGACACGCTCACAGCCAATCAGGTGGCAGTATCCACTATGGAACTAGGAAAAGTCCCCTGGACAGTTCGGCGGTTTTTTTTGTGATTTAAAAAAAAAAAAAAGAAAAAAGAAAAGGGACCGTACCCATTGTCCCCTACCAAGACCGGTAATACCACACTACCTTAGCTGTGCTCACCCTTTAGAGCACAGCTCTGGCACTAAACCTGCAGAAATTGGGTTTCTCTGTGTTTACATTTTTGCACTTTCGGTAAGGCCTAGGGAGGATCTGGACCAAGTAGCTGGGGAGAGGGAATTAAGTCTGGGCTTCTCTGCTTAGGCTGCTGCCCCCGCGACCCCACTCTGGATAAGCGGAAGAAGATGGACGAATGGCATTATTTTCTTACACTTTGTTAAGCATTTCTTACAAATTCCTTATTTTTGGTCGTTAAAAGTTCAATGTGATTTTAGAATAGTGTGTTTTCCATGCTTGTGTTGACATTCTCTTTCCTTTCTGCCTTGATAGCTGAGGATTATAATAAAAAAAACTTACATTTATTAAAACAAATGTTTCCTTGTCCTCTTTTTTATTTTTTATTTTTATTAAATCAACATAAAAAACACAAGATACACTTACAATTAGTGCACCAACCCAAAAAAACCTCACTCCCCCATTCACACTCATTCACACAAAAGGGTTGTTTCTTTCTGTTATTAATACTCTGGTTCCTACAATATATATCAATATATATCAATACAGTCTGCAAGGGATACAGTCCATGATTGTGTGTGCTGCTGGTCCACTAATAGTACTAACCTTTTACAGTTAATTTTACTCATTTTCATTAATTACTAGTTTCTATGTAACTGTTTTTATATTGTTTTACTTTTTTTTATTCAAAAAATGTGTATTTATTTATTTATCTTATTTTATATATATATATATATATATTTTAAAGGACCTTATCTTCACCAGACCAGGTTGTCAATGAAATTAGATTGTTTAAAGGGTTCTTAAAAACCAGGTCCAGTCCAGATTATGTCCAGGTCTGGCTCAGCAACACACACCTTCATTTATGTACATTCAAATTAGGGAACACAACAGATTGCATATAATCTATAAACAAAATTACATTTTCAAAATAAGCATTTGAGGACTTCCCATCTTTTTTTT
>NC_084573.2:28390000-28397500 GCF_033978685.3 Nerophis lumbriciformis
TAGAAGACGAGCGTGTTCGGCAGCGCACAATCACAGAGTACTTACAAGCAGATACAGTGTGTAGACAGAAAAGGGAGAACGGACGCATTTTGGCTTAAAAACTAACGATAAAGGTGACTGTGGGGAGGCGTGGCCGGCAGACCGACAGCGAGGCGGGGCACGTCGGGGCCGACCCCGAGATGGCGGCGAGGAGGTGTGGCCGGCGGCGAGGCTGGGCGCGCCGTGATCATTGCTGTAATAAACATAAGGTGCTTGGATCGCCTGGCTGCGCACAATTGTGTAATACCCTCCCAGTGTGTAAAAGGGCGGCAGCCGAGAACGACGAGGCAGAAGGTGGGGAAAAATCAACAAGTGGAGAGCCAGCAACGGATGCAGCGCGGAAGAGAGCCAGAGGCAGACGGAGACGACGCGGAAGGCTGAAAAGCGAAACGGAAGAGCGAGCAGCGGGAAGAGAAAGGAGCTGAAAAGCGACCCGACCTGAACAAACGTTTTATTGAAATAATAAAACAAAGTCAAAACTGCTCCAGTCATGTCAGTCCTTGGTGGTCCATGGAACCCCGACAGTGAGAGACTGTCACAGTGACGTTATAACACTGAAACGCCCTCAGGAAGACGTGCTTGAAGACAAGGCTAGCTAGCTAGCTAGCGGTTAAAGTCCATCGGCAGTGTTTTAGCTACTTCTAAATCACTAATCCTGGTCTCCATGGCGACAAATAAAGTACGTTTCTTACAAGTATCATCCCTGCAGGATGAGGAATAGCTAAACATGCTTCACTACACACCGTAACTCCATACTTGCCAACCTTGAGACCTCCGATTTCGGGAGGTGGGGGTGGGGGCCGTGGTTAAGAGGGGAGGAGTATATTGACAGCTAGAATTCACCAAGTCAAGTATTTCATAAACATATATACATACATATATACACACACACATACATGTGTATATATAATATATATATATATATATACACACATATACATATATATACATGTACATATATATACATTTATGTATATATACATATATACATATACATATATATATACACATATATACATATATATATATATACATATATATATACATACATATATATATACATATACATATACACATATACATATATATACATATACATATACATATACATATACATATATATATATATATATATATATATCCTGAAAATCTGCAAACAAAACTGTGTTTGGATAATTGATACTTCAAACTTGCATAAATAAATATTAAGGAATATAACATAACTTGGCTTCTGAGAGCTTCAAAATGTAATGAATAAAATGCTAAAGTTGTTGATAAACAAGAAATTATTTTAATAATTAAATATGGTCATTTTAAATGATTATGATAATTTAAAATTAATTATTTCAAATATGTTTATTTTAATGTATAATTCTATGGCTGGATGTAATAAGGCAGTGGTCCCCAACCACCGGTCCGGTACCGGTCTGCGGACCGATTGGTACCGGGCCGCACAAGAAAAAAAACAAAAAAACAAAAAATATATATATATATTTTTTTTTGTTTGTTTGTTTTTTTCTTATATATATATATATATATATATATATATATATATATATATATATATATATATATATATATAATAAACATATTTTTTGTTTTTTTTCTTGTGTGGCCCGGTACCAATCGGTCCGCGGACCGGTACATATATATATTTATTTAAAAATAAGTAAATAAATAAATAAATATATATATATATATATATATATATATATATTTATTTTTATTAAATCAACATAAAAACACAATATATACACTATATATCAATGTATATCAATACAGTCTGCAGGGATACAGTCCGTAAGCACACATGATTGCATTTCATTATTAAAAATAAATAAATAAATAAATAAAATAAAATAAAAATCGCCCCGGTCTGCGGGACAAAAAGGTTGGGGACCACTGTAGGAGTCATAAAAAATAAAAAATAAAAATACAATTAAATTTGATGTTTTTAGCAAAATATAGTAAAAATGTATTTAGTTTTTTGTTTTTTTAATTAATAAATATATTTATTTTTAGGTAAGATAAACATAATAATACAATTTATCTCTAGTCTGGATGATTTAGTTCTTGTCACCCTGTTGTCCTCCCGTCCTTAAAAAAGGCTGTCCTCACTCAGGTGCGCATGGCCACGCCCCCTCCAGCTCCGGCTGAAAATCGGGAGATTTTCGGGAGAATATTTGTCCCGGGAGGTTTTCGGGAGAGGCGCTGAATTTCGGGAGTCTCCTGGAAAATTCGGGAGGGTTGGCAAGTATGCGTAACTCACCGGCGTCAAAATGTAAACAAACGCCTACACCTGACATCTACTGTAATGATACCAAGTACAGGACCGTATCGAGTCGATATTACTATGATTATGTCACGACCCGAATAGGACTCTGAACACAGATGCACTATTTTGGAAACCGATATTCATTCCGACAAGGGGAGGGGTCCAAAAAGGGAGAAACAAAACAGGCTATCAAAAACAGATCGAACCTGACCTCTAAACTAACAAAAATATCAATAAACTCACAACGCTCCGGCTGAGGAAGGAAAAAAGGTGCTAAGAATACAATATGCAAAATACAACAAAAAGCGTTCCAACGGAGGCAATGTTAGGAAGCTAATCTTACCTGACAAAGGGTTTACAAACAAATAATCTCCCGTGGGTCAAAAAGTACAAAGCGTGGCAATGGCTGTAGACAAGACTGTGGCAAAGGAACGCACAAAAAGATACGAAACACTCTGGCACAGGACAGGAGGACGAGACATTTATACACATGAGGGAGGGTGACACAGGTGGGCACAATCAGGCAATCAGGAAAGACTTCAGAGCCGTGTAACAGGAGGAAGAGCAAGTGATCTGAAATCGAGAGGGAGAGTCAGCATTTCAAAATAAAACAGGAAATGACAAAACAACATGAAACCAGATAAAACCCAGACCAGACTTAACCCAGGTGTGACAGATTACTTCAATATTTTTTAGCATCACAAAATCTTCTTTTGTTTAACATTCATATTATGTTTATAAACTCAGGAAATATGTCCCTGGACACATGAGGACTTTGAGTATGACCAATGTATGATCCTGTAACCACTTGGTATCGGATTGATACCCGCATTTGTGGTATCATCCAAAACTAATGTAAAGCATCCAAACAGAAGAATAAGTGATTATTACATTTTAACAGAAGTGTAGATAGAACATGTTAAAAGAGAAAGTAAGCAGTAGAGATGCGCGGATAGGCAATTATTTCATCCGCAACCGCATCAGAAAGTCGTCAACCATCCGCAATCCACCCAATCTAACATTTGATCAGAACCGCATCCGCCCGCCATCCGCCCGCACCCGCCCGTTGTTATATATCTAATATAGACGATGCAAGGCATTAGTGAGGTTATAAAGCTTTTGCCTGTTAAAGAAAGGAGACTGATCCAATGCAGCACAGACATTCGCGTGCCACGCTGTCACGACCCAGACGCACACCAGTGCGCAATCATATGGGAGCCGCGCTGAGCGCACCTCCAAGCGCGTCTCGCTGCCGGCGACGGCCGGGTATGGGCCCAACGCTCCAGCGCCATCCATTTTCAGGGCTAGTTGATTCGGCAGGTGGGTTGTTACACACTCCTTAGCGGGTTCCTACGTCCATGGCCACCATCCTAGCTGCTGTCTATATCAACCAGGGTGAGCCCCACCCCTTTCGTGAGCGCACTGCGCGCGAAGTGACCCCTGTTACGCGCCCCCGGCAACAGGGGTGGCGGGCAGGTAAGCTGCGCGGGCGGAGCGCGCGGAGTGACCCCTGTTACGAGCCCCCGGCCACGGGGGTGGCGGGCAGGTAAGCTGCTTACCTGCTGCGCGTGACGCCGGCCGCGGCGAAGGCGGACGAGGCGGGGTGTCGGTGCGGTGGCCGCGGTGGTGACCCTGGACGTGCGTCGGGCCCTTCTCGCGGATCGCCTCAGCTACGGCTCCCGGTGGGGCCCTCTCGGGGGAAGGGGCCTCGGTCCCGGACCCCGGCGAGGCGTCGGGGGCCTTCTCCGCTCCGTAAAAGTGTCCCTCTCTTTTTTCTTTTTCTTCTGTTGTGGCATATGCAGCAGGTGCCTGCTCGTTTTTCGTATGTGGGTAACAACATTTAACTATGTATATATATTTCCGAATTGGTTTAACTGCCACCCGCCTGAATCTATTTAAAATCTAATTTTTTTTTTTATTTCTACCGCCCGACCCGACCCGACCCGACCCGCGGATAAAATCTAATTTTTTAAAATTTCATCCGCCCGATCCGCGGATCTCTAGTAAGCAGTAAATGAACAAGTAGATTCAAGGCCTACTGAAATTAATTTTTTATTTATTTAAACGGGGATAGCAGATCCATTCTATGTGTCATACTTGATCATTTCGCGATATTGCCATATTTTTGCTGAAAGGATTTAGTATAGAACAACGACGATAAAGTTCGCAACATTTGGTCGCTGATTAAAAAAAAGCCTTGCCTGTACCGGAAGTAGCGTGACGTCACAAGTTGAAAGTCTCCTTACATTTCCCCATTGTTTACACCAGCAGCGAGAGCGATTGGGACCGAGAAAGTGACGATTACCCCATTAATTTGAGCCAGGATGAAAAATTTGTGGATGAAAAACGTGAGAGTGAAGGACTAGCGTGCAGTGCAGGACGTTTCTTTTTTCGCTCTGACCGTAACTTAGGTACAAGGGCTCATTAGATTCCACACTCTCTCCTTTTTCTATTGTGGATCACGGATTTGTATTTTAAACCACCTCGGATACTATATCCTCTTGAAAATGAGAGTCGAGAACGCGAAATGGACATTCACAGTGACTTTTATCTCCATGACAATACATCGGCGAAGCACTTTAGCTACGGAGCTAACGTGATAGCATTGTGCTTAACTGCAGATAGAAACAGAATAAATAAACCCCTGACTGGAAGGATAGACAGAATATCAACAATACTACCAAACTCTGGACCTGTAACCACACGGTTAATGCTGTACCGCCTGACGAAGCCGAGCAATGCTGTTGCTAACGACGCCATTGAAACTAACTTAGCTACGGGACCTCGATAGAGCTATGCTAAAAACATTAGCTCTCCACCTTCGCACCTGCGTTCCAGCGATCGACGGAGCGACGAAGGACTTCACCCGATCATCGATGCGGTCGGCGGCTAGCGTCGGATAGCGCGTCTGCTATCCAAGCTGCTATAGCTACTATCCAAGTCAAAGTCCTCCTGGTTGTGTTGCTGTAGCCAGACGCTAATACACCAATCGCACCTACAGCTTTCTTCTTTGCAGTCTCCATTGTTCATTAAACAAATTGCAAAAGATTTACCAACACAGATTTTCCAGAATACTGTGGAATTTAGCGATGAAAAAAGACGATTTAAGCTGGCGACCGACCTGTTCCAAAATGTCTGATTCAACTATTGACGTCACGTGCATACGTCATCATACATAGACGTTTTCAACCGGAAGTTTCCCGGGAAATTTAAAATTGCACTTTATAATTGGCATGTGTTGCAATGTTAAGATGTCATCATTGATATATAAACTATCAGACTGCGTGGTCGGTAGTAGTGGGTTTCAGTAGGCCTTTAATAATTCATTTTCTACCACTTGTCCTTCATAATGTATAAATAATAGAATGATAAATGACACAATATGTTACTGCATACGTCAGCAGATTAAATTAGGAGCCTTTGTTTGCTTACTTGCTACTAAAAGACAAGTTGTCTAGTATGTTCACTATTTTATTTAAGGACAATCTTGCAATAAGAAACATTTGTTTAATGTACCCTAAGATATTTTGTTGAAATAAAGCCAATAATGCCATTTTTTGTGGTCCCCTTTATTTAGAAAATATAAAAATATTGGTATCGGGACACCACCAGTGGAATGTCTCCTATGTCATGGCCAGAGGGGTCTGTATCACTCTCACTGGCACTTAGTGACTTTGAGTAGAGTGGCAGGAACCCCACGCAAAAACTACAAATGTGCTGACTTGCTTTACGCCATACGTCACTCCCCTCTTTCCCCATTCGTTAAAAAGACGGAGAAAAAAAAAAAAAACTAAAAGAAGAAGAAGAAGAAAAACACCTTCATGCAATTACTGCTATAAAGGCCGAAGCTCCAAAACAACCAAAGAAACGAAAAGTTTTGTTTCAATACATCCATCCATCCATCCATCTTCTTCCGCTTATCCGAGGTCGGGTCGCGGGGGCAGCAGCTTAAGCAGGGAAGCCCAGACTTCCCTCTCCCCAGCCACTTCGTCCAGCTCTTCCTGTGGGACCCCGAGGCGTTCCCAGGCCAGCCGGGAGACATAGTCTTCCCAACGTGTCCTGGGTCTTCCTCGCGGCCTCCTAGCGGTCGGACGTGCCCTAAACACCTCCCTAGGGAGGCGTTCGGGTGGCATCCTGACCAGATGCCCGAACCACCTCATCTGGCTCCTCTCGATGTGGAGGAGCAGCGGCTTTACTTTGAGCTCCTCCCGGATGGCAGAGCTTCTCACCCTATCTCTAAGGGAGAGCCCCGCCACCCGGCGGAGGAAACTCATTTCGGCCGCTTGTACCCGTGATCTTGTCCTTTCGGTCATAACCCAAAGCTCATGACCATAGGTGAGGATGGGAACGTAGATCGACCGGTAAATTGAGAGCTTTGCCTTCCGGCTCAGCTCCTTCTTCACCACAACGGACCGATACAGCGTCCGCATTACTGAAGACGCCGCACCAATCAATAATAATTTCAATACAGCACGTCCGAAAAGGAGTAGGAAGAAGCGGAGCTTATTTAATCCTACCCCTTTTCATACCATAGTAATTTTATCCTATTTTCTTATTCTCTGTAACATAACAGTGAACAAATAAATAATAAACAAATAATATACCATAGTAAGTAAACCAATATTAAATACATACATTGTCTCAATAAAAAAAAATTCCAGCAGCACTGAGAGCGGACTCTGCCAAACTACTTCTAGGTAATGTTGCGATTTTCAATGGCAACAAAGAAATTGACTCAAAAAAAAACGCTCCTACGTAAGTAAATTAAGGCCAGCTTGATGCTAATATACATTGTCTTTGCCATTGACATGCTGCTGTTTAGCATTAGCGATTTTAACTTTTTAATTCTAACACATTTAAATTTGTTAATGAAAACTACAACTAAGTTGCAATCAAACAGGTGCTGTGTAATAAGTGCAATACTTACAGTATTAACCCTTTTTAGGGCACAACAGGAAACATAAAATGCACCTTAAACTGTGCACTCCATACTTACAAATGATAGCATGATGATAATAAAACAAGATATAACAACTGCACAATTTTGCTTAGTTTTAAATGTTGCAACACAAAATGAGATGTGGCATGGCAGCTGATGTTGAATATCAGCTGCCATGGCAACACACACAACGGGGCGTAGTCATCATTTTAGTGAAAATCAACAGACTATTTACAGCCTGATTAAC
>NC_084573.2:28400000-28420000 GCF_033978685.3 Nerophis lumbriciformis
AAGCACTTTTGTGCGTGCCACACAGCAATGCATCATCAGAGAGGGTGTTCAGCATGGTTAGAAAGATAGTGACAGAGAATAGAACAAGGATGGACAATTCAACCCTTAACTCAACAATGAGTGTTATGTGTGTGTATATGTGTAAATAAATGAACACTGAAATTCAAGTATTTCTTTTATTTATACATACATAGATATACATACATAGATATATATACATATATATATATATATATATATATATATATATATATATATATATATATATATATATAAACATCTATGCAATATTTTGACCAAAGAACCACCAATACATGTTATGTAGACCACAAGGAAGTATTTTACATTTAGGAAATCATCATAATAATATGACTCCTTTAATGCGCCTTTTGTATGAAAATAGACCTGAAAAGACCTGCTCATCGGCAGTGCGCCTTATAATCCGATGCACCCTATGGTCCAGAAAATACGGTAATTGTGTTTATTGAAGTGCCCACTTTGGAGGTTTTGACCAGGTGTGCTAAGGATCAATGGCTTCTATTTGCTGACCTTCACAAGGTGTCCGTGTCCAAATCCTGGATTGTCCTGGTCTAGTGAATAAAGGAACTGGGGGTGGACTTCTAGAAAAGGAGTTGCATTTTGCCAGTATTTGGAACTGGAACAGCAAACAAAGTGAATTGTCCGTCCATCCATATACATACATATATATATATATATATATATATATATATATATATATATATATATATATATATATATATATATATATATAGCTAGAATTCACTGAAAGTCAATTATTTCTTTATATATATATATATATATATATATATATATATATATGAAATACTTGACCACGCCCCCAACCACGCCCCCGCCCCAACCACGCCCCCCGCACCCACCTCCCGAAATTGGAGGTCTCAAGGTTGGCAAGTATGAAATGGTCAACATAAATTTTTTTGTCCTCAAAATTCCACACACAATACCCCATAATCATGATGTGAAACATTTTAGGGGGGGGGGGGGGGGGGGCATTTTTGAAATTGTATTAACAACATAAAAATGAGAGATAGCCTAAAAACGTTTAAAAAAAATAAATAAATAGATTCTTGAAGAAAAAAAAAAACCTAATCAAAAATATTTTATTTTAAATCGATTTTTGAAAATGATGAATCGATAACCACTGTTCAAATTTAACACTGCCCATACAAATACTTGTTATGTTTAAACAAATAGGTGCTATTTTCAAACTGTCTTTCAAATTATCTACACAATACCCCAAAATGACAATGTTTTTAAATTTTTGTTTTTTAGAAAAGTTTACTAATGTATTAAAAATAAATAATGAAGATATGGCCTGATAATGTCTTTGTAGAATTTTTTATTTTTTAAATAATTAGAAAAAAATATATTTTATTTGCATTGTTTTCTATATATATATATATATTTTTTTGAAATTATGAATCATTAACCTTATTCAAATGTACCACTGCCTATACAAATTAGTAGAATTTTTAAACAAATAATTGTAATTCTTAACTCCTAAATGGTAAATATATATATTTTTTTGTCCTCAAATCCCCACACACAATACCCCATAATGATAATGTGAAACCTTTTTTGAGGGGGGGACATTTTTGAACATTTATTAACAACATAAAAATTAGATATAGCCTAAAAACGTTTTTTTTTTTTTTTTTAATTGATTCTTGAAAAAAAAAAAAACTAATCAAAAATATTTTATTTTAAATACATTTTTGAAAATGATGAATTGATAACCACTATTCAAATTTCAAATTTAACACTGCCCATACAAATACGTGTTATGCTTAAACAAATAGGTGCTATTTTTACACGGTTTTAAAAATTATCTGCACAATACCCCAAAATGACAATGTTTTTTAATTTTTGGTTTTTACAAAAGTTTACACATTTATTAAAAAGAAATAACGAAAATATGGCCCGATAACATCTTTGTCGAAATTTATTCTTACAAAAAAAATGTAATTTTTTATTTGCATTTTTTTATTTTTTATATATATATATATTTTTGGAAATTATGAATCATTAACCCTTATTCAAATTTACCATTGCCTATACAAATAAGTGGTATTTTTAAACAAATAGGTGTATCTTTTAACATTTTTTAAAAATACATTTTGAAAATTATGAATAGATAATCTTTATTCGAAATTATTTTAAAACCGATTTAAAAAAATTCTCAATCAGTTTAGAATCAGAATGAATAAGAATCACGATTCGGATGTGGATCGATTTTGTGCACCACCTATGTTTCAATATAGCAACAAATTAGCAATATTGGAAATACCTCCTGCTTTGTCTTCTTATTCTCTGGTGGACTAGATGTGTATGAGTGGTGTTAAACCACCTGACACGTACAGCAGCACCACGTATATATTCAAACTGGCGTGTAGAGGGATGTAATTGCACAGGTGATGTCATCATGGCATTAAAGGATTAATAACGATCACCCCAAAGGCACCGCCGCATTCAATTTACACCATTTGCATAGTTTCCCAGCAGCGCAGAATCCCCTCCGATCAATACATTTATACCCTCACACATGCAGTGACGGAGTGAAAAGTGTTCGCTCCAAAACGGGATGAATTCCGTCTAACGTCACCTCCAGAAATACCCAAATGTTGCTTTCAAAGACCTTCTGCTTATGACGTAGTGGATGTCAACATTGAGACTAATCCCCTTTTTTCTAGCCTGCTTCTCTCCTCGCCCGGGGGGTGTGATGTTTCTAAACACACACACACACACACACACACACACACACACACACACACACACACACACACACACACACACACACACACACACACACACACACACACACACACACACACGTCAAGCCAGTTGCACTCATTGGTGTGTTTACATTTTTCTATTTATGACCTACGACCTCAGGGTTTTTAAATCTGGGCTTTATTCATATGTGACTGCTCACAACAACAGCCCGTTTATCTCCCACCAGTCCCCTCGGGAGACACACACACACACACACACACACACACACACACACACACACACACACACACACACACACACACACACACACACACACACACACACACACACACACACCTCCGTCCAGCCATCTTTACATGCCATGTGACAAAGCAGTAGCCTCCCTCTAACTATGCGCGGAACAAATTTCCCATCATTGCCTGCATGTCAATCACATGCTCATGAATATTCATGAGAGCTGAGGCGAGTGCTGATGGAGAGTGTCTTTTTGTGGACTGCAGGTAGACGATGCTTCATTTTCACTGTATTTTCTCCCAGTGCTGTTGTGATGAACGTGCCTCATATTAGTATTCTCTTGCATTGAACGTGTGTGTGTGTGTGTGTGTGTGTGTGTGTGTGTGTTAACATGTGTGTTGTCGTGTGTATTAAGGCGTGTAAAGGCACACAGTGAACAGCAGCCACAATAGACAAATGTACATGATGTACTTTTTTATTTTTTTCCACCTGGTGCTATTTAAAAGACGTTGCCTACCGTCTCTGCGTCCTTGGGTCACATCAACAAAATATTTGTCTATTGTGACTAATGTTTATGGTGTGCCTTTTATTTTTGCCTGCCCAGTTGCTAATTAAAAAGACCTTATCTGCACTTTGCCTAATGTCTCTCTATAATAACAAGAGTACAATGTGACACTTTCTGCCTTTTTCACCCCAGGAGTTGGTACATCTTATCTGGTTAACGTTATCTGCACTTTACCTGTCTCTGCTTTTTTGGGGGACATGTCAACAGCAAAAGGCACACCATGAACATTATTCACAATAGACACGCTCATGATGTGCCTTTTGATTTTTTCCCCCCTGCCTAGTGCTAATCAAAAGACCGTATCTGCACTTTGCCTACCGTATCTGCATCCTGAGGTCACATCAACATGAACATTAACCACAATAGACACATGTCCATGGTGTGCTTTTTGATTGTTGCTTATTTAGTCATCATTAAAATACATTATCTGGACTTTGCCTACTGTCTTTGCATCCTGGAGTCACATAAAAAAAAAGTCTCACCATGAACATTTGTCTATTGTGGCCAATGTTCATGGTGTGCATTTTGATTTTTGCCCATCTACTGCTAATTTAAAGACCTTATTGTCTGCACTTTGCCTACCATCCCTGTATCCTGGGCTCACGTCAACAGCAGACATTTCCTCATACATTCCTAATACCAAGACTGCAATGTGACATTTCTGCCTTTTTCACTTCAGGAGTTGGTAATCCTTATCTGCACTTTGCCTACCGTGTCTGCATCCTGGGGTCACATCAACAGCAAAAAGCACACTATGAACATTGGTCACAATAGACAGATGTCCATGGTGTGCTTTTTGATTGTTGCTTATTTAATCATAATTAAAAGACATTATCTGGACTTTGCCTACTGTCTTTGCATCCTGGGGTCACGTCAACAAAAACGAAAAATCACATTAGACCAATGTTTATGGTGTGCCTTTTGATTTTTGCCCGTCTAGTGCTAATTCAAACACCTTCTTGTCTGCACGTTGCCTACCGACCCTGCATCCTGGGCTCACGTCAACAGCAAACATTTCCTAACACATTCCTAATACCAAGACTGCAATGTGACATTTCTGCCTTTTTCACTTCAGGAGTTGGTAATCCTTATCTGCACTTTGCCTACCGTGTCTGCATCCTGGGGTCACATCAACAGCAAAAAGCACACTATGAACATTGGTCACAATAGACAGATGACCTTGGTGTGCTTTTTGATTGTTGCTTATTTAGTCATTAAAATACGTTATCTGGACTTTGCCTACTGTCTTTGCATCCTGGGGTCACGTCAACAAAGACGAAAAGTCCCACCATGAACATTTGTCTATTGTGGCCAATGTTCATGGTGTGCCTTTTGATTTTTGCCCATCTAGTGCTAATTTAAAGACCTTCTTGTCTGCACTTTGCCTACCATCCCTGCATCCTGGGCTCACGGCAACAGCAGATATTTCCTCATACATTCCTAATACCAAGACTGCAATGTGACATTTCTGCCTTTTTCACTTCAGTAATTGGTAATCCTTATCTGCACTTAGCCTACCGTCTCTACATCTTGGTGTCACTTCAACAGCAAAACACACACCATGAACATTATTCACAGTAGACAGATGTCCATGGTGTGCCTTTTGATTTTTGCCCGTCTAGTGCTAATATAAAGACCTTCTTGTCTGCACTCAGCCTACTATCTCTGCATCTTGGTGTCACGTCAACAGCAAAACACACACCATGAACATTATTCACAGTAGACAGGCTCACGATGTGCCTTTTGATTTTTTTACCCCCTGCCTAGTGCTAATCGAAATACCTTATCTGCACTTTGCCTACCGTGTCTGCATCCTGGGGTCACGTCAACAGAAAAAGGCACACCATTAACATTGGTCACATGGTGTGCTTTTTGATTGTTGCTTATTTAGTCATAATTAAAAGACGTTATCAGGACTTTGCCTACTGTCTTTGCATCCTGGGGTCACGCCAACAAAAACGAAAAATCACATAAACCAATGTTCATGATGTGTGATTTTTGCCTGTCTAATGCTAATTCAAAGAACTTCTTGTCTGCACTTTGCCTACCGACCCTGCATCCTGGGCTGAATAATGTTTATATAGCGCTTTTCCCTTGTGACTCAAAGCGCTTTACATTGTGAAACCCAATATCTAAGTTATATTTTTAAACCAGTGTGGGTGGCACTGGGAGCAGGTGGGTAAAGTGTCTTGCCCAAGGACACAACGGCAGTGACTAGGATGGCAGAAGCTGGGATCGAACCTGGAACCCTCAAGGTGCTGGCACGGGCACTCTACCAACCGAGCTATACAGCTATTTCTGCCTTTTTCAAGAGTTGGTAATCCTTATCTGCACTTAGCCTACCGTCACTGCATCTTGGTGTCACGTCAACAGCAAAAAGCAAACCATGAATATTATTCACAATAGACAAATTAGCACGATGCATTTTTTTGATTTTTGCCTGCCTAACGCAAATTAAAATACCTTCTCTGCACTTTTGTTTTGCATTGCTGCCACAATAAATTATCTCTTAATTTTGAAAGCATTAGCTGTCTTTTTATTTATGTCATTAAAGTATTTTAATTAAATACACTTTTTTTAAGCACCGGTACAGAAAAAAAGGCCTGCTTTTCTCATCGGGCACCGGGTGCTACTGCAGGTCACTTCCCCAGTGTGGACACTTTCCACTGAGTTGCGTCATATGCTCCCACCCCCCTCTAAACTGAGCCTACTCCCTCCCTCCCTCTTGCATTCAGTGTATAAAGAATAACACATCTCTCTTCCAATGGCGCACTCCTAACATACTTTGCTATGAATGTGACCTGTGCCTTGTGAGATGCTCGAGCTTCTCAAATAAATCTAAGAAAGACAATTTTGTTTGACTACTTTATTAGAACATTTCCAATACACATTTGTTTTGCTTTCCATGTGCTTTAGTCCCTTTTTTGCAAACATGACAAAGTCAATGATGCAAATACATAACCCCATGCCGGAAATAAGTCGCGATACTTTGCTAACATTTTCAAATGGCCCAATATAAAAAGATGTACATACTAGTTTAGTGAAAAGTAGGTTTCCATTATAGGAACAACATTATTAGGAGCTGATTAAGTACGACGTGCTTGAAACAAAACTGTTTTCTCCTGCAGTTTGGGTAAATAAACCAGACCAATATTTGTAAGTTAGCAGTAAATATAACAGCTCTGCAAGAAGTGTGTTCTGCAAGTAAACGACTGGGGGAAAGGAAACTCCCTGCTCGACAATATTTGGCGCAGTTAAGCCCAGAATTATTCATCCCCTGTGGGAGATGTGCAAAGCGTCGCACCCAATGGCTCTCTTGTTCTTGCTTTCTGTATTTTAGAGTTAAAAAGGAGGCCACTTATTAAAACGCTGCATTGTCTTTCCCCATGATGATATTTTCATAGAGTTCACATTAAAAGAAAAGAACACTAAAAAAAACAGAGAGTGCGGACCTCCTGATTGTACAAAAGTCCTGAACCCAGACAGTGACTCGGATCACCTCCAAAATGTAATCACTAGTTCCTTATCGTATTTAAGACATTTGCTGAAAGTTTGATATAAATCTGCACATAACTTTCTGAGCTATCTATAGTGGAATAAAAGAAACAGAGTGATGCTTATTGTCAGTCTTATATTTGTACATGTGGGTGGAGGCGGGGCCGCTCGCATGCAAACACACACCAAGGTTGAAGCTCGGAGCATAAACGTACCGTAAAGTGACCAGGATTTGGTACTTTTATCGGCATCGACCACATTTTGTTTATACAACCAGTATCAGTACACACGAGATTAAACAGTGCCATATTTTGACCATTTAATTGCACGTGATGTCCGGTTGCAGCCTAAACAACCGGCTCACGTAAGTATTGTTGACATTTTGAACACCAACAAAGTGTGCTTTGTGCTTGGTAGAAAACGCTCAATTATAATATTAAATATTAAAATATTTAATCTTGTTTAATCGCATTGTTTTTAGTTAACTCATGTGTGATTTAAAATTTTTTTAAATAAATAAATAAATGAATAATAGTGTGTATATATATATATATATATATATATATATATCTATATCCATCCATCCATCCATTTCCTTATTCCCTTCGGGATCGCGGGGGGCGCTGGAGCCTATCTCAGCTACAATCGGGCGGAAGGCGGGGACAAGTCGCCACCTCATCACAGGGCCAACACACACACATATATATATATATATATATATATATATATATATATATATATATATATATACACACACACACATACATACATACATACATACATACATATATATATATATATATATATATATATAGAAAAAAAATAAAAAATAAAAAATAAAAATAAAATATATATATATATATATATATATATATATATATATATATATATACATATATATATATATATATATATTTTTTTTTTTTAATAAAAAAATAAAAAATATAATATAAATATTTTATGGATATAAAAAAATATATATAAATATTTTATAAATATAAAAATTAAGTAAATAAAAATTAATTAATTAATTTTATTTATTTATTTTATTTTTTTTAAATCACACTTTATTATGAGTTAACTACAAACAATGTGATTAAACAAGATTAAATATTTTAATAGTTTGACAGCACTCATAACAGATGTGTCCTTAAATATAAGATGTTTTAATCACAAATAACGAGTTAACTACAATGAATGTGATTAATCGCGATTAAATATTTTAATCGCTTGACAGCCCTCATAACAAAGACTTTTGTCTAAATATAGGACTTGTTAAATCACAATGAATGAGTTAACGACAGACAATGCGATTAATCTCGATTAAATATTTTAATATTTTGACAACGCTTACATGAACAAAGATTTGTCTTTAAATATA
The DNA here is from genome assembly GCF_033978685.3 of Nerophis lumbriciformis. NCBI lineage: Eukaryota > Metazoa > Chordata > Actinopteri > Syngnathiformes > Syngnathidae > Nerophis > Nerophis lumbriciformis. The sequence goes on from NC_084573.2 coordinate 28,408,448, forward strand.
GGCTTTTTTAAATCAAGATTAATGAGTTAACTACAGACAATGCGATTAAACTCGATTAAATATTTTTGATATTTTGACAATCCTATATTTAAAATCCCGTATTTAAAGACACAGATTTGTCTTTAAATATGAGATTTTTTAAATCACACATTATTATGAGTTAACTACAAACAATGCGATTAAACAAGATTCAATATTTAAATGGTTTGACAGCACTCATAACAAAGATTTGTCTCCAAATATAGCATGTTTTTTAACCATGATTAATTATGAGTTAACTACGAACAATGCGATTAAACAAGAATACATATTTTAGTAGGTTGACAGCACTCATAACAGATTTGTCTTCAAATATAAGATTTGTTGAATCACGATTAATGAGTTAACTACATACAATGCGATTAATCTCAATTAAATATTTTGACAGCGCTCACATCAGGGGCGTCACTAGCTTTTAAGGACAGGGGGGGCTTTGCCCCCAGGAGATGTTACGCACGAGCACAAAACTTCACAAACGGCTAACAAAGACTTAGAAATGATTCATTGTTATTATTATTATTTTAAAAAAATGCACGGGACGAAATGAAATGCTCCCCGGGACGATGGCTTTTAACCATATATTTTCTTTTTCTTTTTATGTATTTATTAATTTTACATTTTATATTAATTGTCTTGGTTTTTCCTCCCTCTGAAAATCCTATTAAATGTTTAACAAGCCATCCTATAATAATAAAACAACTATTAATGTAACAATACAATAAAACAAATATATTTAATGATGTTTTTTTCATTATTTTAACAATAGGCTTATGTATATTACTTTATATAGACTCTACAAGAAACACAAAACTTAAAAAATAAATGATTTACAATTGCACACACAAGGTTTTGTGCAGCTTTACTCATTGTAAAGGAAGGTAATGTGCTCGTACAACTGCAGGACCGCAAGCAAGGTCGCAGAGAAAATGCGGGCTGGAATTTGAGTGATTTGGGCATTTTCTATATGAACAAGTGGAATGGATTGGATACCGACGCACGAAAGGGGCTCTCTACCTTACGCTACGAAGTGAGGGGAAACTGAGTGAATAATAACAGGTTATATGATTATTTATTTAAACTCATATTTGGGCCACTTTATAAAGAATATGTCGGCATTTATTTGTAAAAAACAAAACAAAAACACCAAATTATTTAGGGGGGCTTAAGGATATTTTAGGGGGGCTTAAGCCCCCCTAAAATAGGCCTAACAACGCCAATGGCTCACATTAACAAAGATTTGTCTTTAAATATAGGATGTTTTTAAATCACACATTATTATGAGTTGACTACAAACAATGCGATTAAAATGAGTGCCTTTTTGCAAATATGACAGTCCTATCAGTTTGCCCTCTCATTGTTCGCCTGAAAACGTGCCAGAAATGTTGTACTTTTTTTTTTTTTCTCCGCCTAAAACAAAGAATTCATTGAGTGGAGATGAAGTAGACATGAAGAAAAAAAAGCCTGCTGTCAGAATCCTTCCAATATTTATACATCCTCGATTGTTGTCGTTTTGTGTTATTTGACTGAATTAGAGACAAGAATGGCGGTCGTGACAGAGACAGAAACACGATGTTACTCTGCTCAAAGTGTCACTTTATTTATGTCCGCGTTCGTCATTTGGTGAAATGAAAGGTTTAAAACACACGTAGAGGAAGACACCAGGGGAAACAACTATTATGCGAATGCAACGTTTTAAAAGTGACAAGGGGAGGAACTGCTGTGACTGTGACGGACTTGCTTTGGATGGAAACCATTTGTTGTGTAATCTGAGAAGAAAACATTTTTTTTGCACTGTGGGGGTAAATAAGGGAGAAAAACCGCCAGAAACACTGCCAATTATTGTGTGGACAAGGGGTGTCAAACATAAGGCCCGAGGGCCGGATCAGGCCTGCGAACAGGTTTTATCCAGCCCGCGGAATGAGTTTGCTAAGTATAAAAAATTAACCTGAAATTTTTGAATGAAATAAACTACTGTTCTAAATATGTCCACTAGATGTGGCAATAGCAATTCTTTGTATCTTTGCAGATGATGCTGCTTATGTACAAAATAAACCACATGTTAGTACACCAGTAGAAGAAAATGATCAAACTACATAAATAACATCCTGTAATTTGATTTTGTTATTTTTTTATCTTGATACATTGAAAAGTAACACCAACGAGTTGACTGATCAAGATTATCACATAATTTATTCTAAAATAATAAACAACGACAAATAAAGATAGACTACTATTAACCGCAACATGTAAGTGTAAAAAAAACCCCAACAACATTATGATTTGTACATTTTCAGAATGTGCTTGTTTTATTTTTTAAACAAAGAAAACAATCTGAAGTTGTCTTTATTTTTAAGTTATCGTGCCGTGATTTTGCCAGTCCGGCCCGCTTGGGAGTAAATTTTTCTAAATTTTTTTAATCACGAATAATTATGAGTTAACTACAAACAATGCGATTAAACAAGATTAAATATTTTAATAGTTCGATGGCACTCATAATAACAACACAAAGATTTGTCTTTAGATACAATTTTTTTTAAAAATCACGAATAATTAAGAGTTAACTATGAACAATGCGCAAATAAATATTTGAACCGTTTGACTGCACTTATAATAATACAAAAGATTTGTCTTTAAATGTAGGATTTTTTGCTAGCATTGTTGTGGATGCACATGGCACGTTCATCGGACACTGCTCTAAAAAATAAACATAACCCACCACCACAAATAGATTGCAGTCCTGTAGGATTTTTGCACAGCACTGCACTGTAGTTTAAAAAGTCTGCACTTTACCTATTGTCCCTGCATCCTGGGCTCACATCAACAGCAAACATTTCCTAACACATTTATTCACAGGAGACAGGCTCACGATGTGCCTTTTGATTTCCCCCGTGCCTAGTGCTAATCAAAATGCCTTACCTGCACATTGTCTACCGTGCCTGCATCCTGGGGTCACGTCAACAGAAAAAGGCACACCATGAACATTGGTCATAATATACAGATGTCCATGGTGTGCTTTTTGATTGTTGCTTATTTAGTCATAATTAAAAGACGTTATCTGGACTTTGCCTACTGTCTTTGCATCCTGGGGTCACGTCAACAAAAACGAAAACCCATTAGACCAATGTTTATGGTGTGCCTTTTGATTTTTGCCCATCTAGTGCTAATTCAAACACCTTCTTGTCTGCACGTTGCCTACCGACCCTGCATCCTGGGCTCCTGTCAACAGCAAACATTTCCTAATACATTCTTAATACCAAGACTGCAATGTGACATTCCTGCCTTTTTCACTTTAGGAGTTGGTAACCCTTATCTGCACGTAGCCTACCGTTTCTGCATCTTGGTGTCATGTCAACAGCAAAACACACACCAAGAACATTACTTACGGTAGACAGGCTTACAATGTGCCTTTTGATTTTTTACCCCCTGCCTAGTGCTAATTGAAATACCTTATCTGCACTTTGCCTACCGTGACTGCATCCTGGAGTCACATCAACAGCAAAAGGCACACCATGAACATTGGCCACAATAGACAGATGTGCATGGTGTGCTTTTTGATTGTTGCTTATTTTGTCATAATTAAAATACATTATCTGGACTTTGCCTATTGTCTTTGCATCCTGGGGTCACGTCAACAGCAAAACACACACCATGAACATTATTCACAGTAGATAGGCTCACGATGTGCCTTTTGATTTTACCCCCCTGCCTAGTGCTAATCGAAATGCCTTACCTGCACATTGTCTACCGTGACTGCATCCTGGGGTCACATCAACAGAAAAAGGCACACCATGAACATTGGCCACAATAGACAGATTTCCATGGTGTGCTTTTTGATTGTTGCTTATTTAGTCATAATGAAAGACATTATCTGGACTTTGCCTACTGTCTTTGCATCCTGGGGTCACGTCAACAGCAGAAATGTCCTCATACATTCCTATTACCAAGACTGCAATGTGACATTTTTGCCTGTTTTCCACTTCAGGAGATGGTAACCCTTATCTGCACTTAGCCTACCGTCTCTGCATCTTGGTGTCACGTCAACAGCAAAACACACACCAAGAACATTACTTACGGTAGACAGGCTTACAATGTGCCTTTTGATTTTTTACCCCCTGCCTAGTGCTAATCGAAATACCTTATCTGCACTTTGCCTACCGTGACTGCATCCTGGGGTCACATCAACAGAAAAAGGCACACCATGAACATTGGTCACAATAGACAGATTTCCATGGTGTGCTTTTTGATTGTTGCTTATTTAATCATAATTAAAATACATTATCTGGACTTTGCCTACTGTCTTTGCATCCTGGGGTCACGTCAACAAAAACGAAAAATCACATTAGACCAATGTTTATGGTGTGCCTTTTGATTTTTGCCCGTCTAGTGCTAATTCAAACACCTTCTTGTCTGCACGTTGCCTACCGACCCTGCATCCTGGGCTCACGTCAACAGCAAACATTTCCTAACACATTCCTAATACCAAGACTGCAATGTGACATTCCTGCCTTTCTCACTTCAGGAGTTGGTAACCCTTATCTGCACTTAGCCTACCGTCTCTGCATCTTGGTGTCACGTCAACAGCAAAACACACACCAAGAACATTACTTACGATAGACAAGCTTACAATGTGCCTTTTGATTATTTACCCCCTGCCTAGTGGTAATCAAAATACCTTATCTGCACATTGTCTACCGTGCCAGCATCCTGGGGTCACATCAACAGAAAAAGGCACACCATGAACATTGGCCACAATAGACAGATTTCCATGGTGTGCTTTTTGATTGTTGCTTATTTAGTCATAATGAAAGACATTATCTGGACTTTGCCTACTGTCTTTGCATCCTGGGGTCACGTCAACAAAAACGAAAAATCACATTAGACCAATGTTTATGGTGTGCCTTTTGATTTTTGCCCGTCTAGTGCTAATTCAAACACCTTCTTGTCTGCACGTTGCCTACCGACCCTGCATCCTGGGCTCACGTCAACAGCAAACATTTCCTAACACATTCCTATTACCAAGACTGCAATGTGACATTCCTGCCTTTTTCACTTCAGGAGTTGGTAACCCTTATCTGCACTTAGCCTACCGTCTCTGCATCTTGGTGTCACGTCAACAGCAAAACACACACCAAGAACATTACTTACGATAGACAAGCTTACAATGTGCCTTTTGATTATTTACCCCCTGCCTAGTGCTAATCAAAATACATTATCTGCACATTGTCTACCGTGCCTGCATCCTGGGGTCACGTCAACAGAAAAAGGCACACCATGAACATTGGTCACAATAGACAGATGTCCATGGTGTGCTTTTTGATTGTTGCTTATTTAGTCATAATTAAAAGACGTTATCTGGACTTTGCCTACTGTCTTTGCATCCTGGGGTCACATCAATAAAAACGAAAAATCACCTTAGACCAATGTTTATGGTGTGCCTTTTGATTTTTGCCCGTCTAGTGCTAATTCAAACACCTTCTTGTCTGCACGTTGCCTACCGACCCTGCATCCTGGGCTCATGTCAACAACGAACATTTCCTCATACATTCCTAATACCAAGACTGCAATGTGACATTCCTGCCTTTTGCACTTTAGGAGTTGGTAACCCTTATCTGAACTTAGCCTAATCGAAATGCCTTACCTGCACATTGTCTACCGTGACTGCATCCTGGGGTCACATCAACAGAAAAAGGCACACCATGAACATTGGTCACAATAGACAGATGTCCATGGTGTGTTTTTTGATTGTTGCTTTTTTAGTCATAATTAAAAGACGTTATGTGGACTTTGCCTACTGTCTTTGCATCCTGGGGTCACGTCAACAGCAGACATTTCCTCATCTATTCCTAATAACAAGACTGCAATGTGACATTTTTGCCTGTTTCACTTCAGGAGTTGGTAACCCTTATCTGCACTTAGCCTACCGTCTCTGCGTCACGTCAACAGCAAAACACACACCATGAACATTATTCACAGTAGACAGGCTGACGATGTGCCTTTTGATTTCCCCCCTGCCTAGTGCTAATCAAAATGCCTTACCTGCACATTGTCTAACATGCCTGCATCCTGGGGTCACGTCAACAGCAAAAGGCACACCATTAACATTGGTCACATGGTGTGCTTTTTGATTGTTGCTTATTTAGTCATAATTAAAATACGTTATCTGGACTTTGCCTACTGTCTTTGCATCCTGGGGTCACGTCAAAAAAAACAAAAACGAAAAATCCCATTCGACCAATGTTCATGGTGTGCCTTTTGATTTATGCGCAAATAAATATTTTAACCGTTTGACAGCCCTCATAATAATACAAAGGATTTGTCTTTAAATGTAGGATTTCTGCTAGCATTGTTGTGGCTGCACATGGCACGCGCATCAAAACAAACGTGACCTACCACCACAAATAGATTGCAGTCCTGTAAGATTTTTGCACAGCACTGCACTGTAGTTTAAAAAGTACTTTACAAGTATTGCGTCATACCTTTGTCATATCGCTTTTGTTGAGTTGTGTGAACTCTCATCTCCTCCATCACACATAAAATGGATGGCGGGCAATTAAGTGAGTTGTCGGGGGGGTCGGCTGACAGCAATTAAAAGGTGTGTGGGAATTCATGTGGAGGTTTTTTTTCTCTCGTGCTTTTCTAAATGGAGAGCTCCTTCCTTCTTTCCCCTCGAGGGAGGTCTGATCTCACACAAAAAAAAGCAGGGGATCGACCGTATTCAACGAGGGGTGACAGCAGAGGGGAGAGATAACGATATAACAAAAAAAAAAAAGTGGTGGGCTGCGCAGGAAAAAGAGGCTAACAAGAGAAAGGAGGAGAGCAGAGAACGGGAAGTGTGATCAAAGACGAGTGAGGGGCTCCTTCAAAGACTGCCAGGCAAACAAAGCGAGGGCAAACATCCCGCCTGCAGCTCACACGCATGGAGAAGACATTTTTGCAGCTGCTCGCGGGGAGTCTGGACTTACTGCACTTGTAACACCCCAATTATAGGAAAGAAAAAACATGACAAACCTGACCGCGGGATGCAGAGACGCCAGGCAAAGTGCAAGTAAAATGTGTATATGAACAAACATAACAGAAAATGTGCAGAGAAGAATTAGAGATGTCCGATAATGGCTCTTTTGCCGATATCCGATATTCCGATATTGTCCAACTCTCAATTACCGATTCCGATATCAGCCGACACCGATACATACATTATTATGCCTAAATTTGTTGTGATGCCCCGCTGGATGCATTAATCAATCAATCAATCAATCTTTATTTATATAGCCCTAAATCACAAGTGTCTCAAAGGGCTGCACAAGCCACAACGACATCCTCGGTACAAAGCCCACATACGGGCAAGGAAAAACTCACCCCAGTGGGACGTCGATGTGAATGACTATGAGAAACCTTGGAGAGGACCGCATATGTGGGTAACCCCCCCCCCTCTAGGGGAGACCGAAAGCAATGGATGTCGAGTGGGTCTGACATAATATTGTGAGAGTCCAGTCCATAGTGGATCCAACATAATAGTAACAAGGTAAATGTAACAAGGTTTTCCAAAATAAATCAACTCAAATTATGGAAAAAAATGCCAACATGGCACTGCCATATTTATTATTGAAGTCACAAAGTGCATTATTTTTTTTAACATGCCTCAAAACAGCAGCTTGGAATTTGGGACATGCTCTCCCTGAGAGAGCATGAGGAGGTTGGGGTGGGCGGGGTTGGGGGGTGTATATTGTAGCGTCCCGGAAGAGTTAGTGCTGCAAGGAGTTGTGGGTATTTGTTCTGCTGTGTTTATGTTGTGTTACGGTGCGGATGCATACTTGGTCAACAGCCATACAGGTCACACTGAGGGTGGCCGTACAAACAACTTTAACACTGTTACAAATACGCGCCACGCTGTGAACCCACACCAAACAAGAATGACAAACACATTTCGGGAGAACATCCGCACCGTAACACAACAGAACAAATACCCAGAACCCCTTGCAGCACTAACTCTTCCGGGATGCTACAATATACAACCCCCGCTACCCCCTACGCCCCCCACCTCAAACCCCGCCCCCCTCAACCTCCCCATGCTCTCTCAGGGAGAGCATGCCCCAAATTCCAAGCTGCTGTTTTGAGGCATGTTAAAAAAAATAATGCACTTTGTGACTTCAATAATAAATATGGCAGTGCCATGTTGGCTTTTTTTCCCATAACTTGAGTTGATTTATTTTGGAAAACCTTGTTACATTGTTTAATGCATCACAACAAAATTAGGCATAATAATGTGTTAATTCCACGACTGTATGTATCAGTATCGGTTGATATCGGTATCGGTAATTAAGAGTTGGACAATATCGGAATATCGGATATCGGTAAAAAAGCCATTATCGGACATCTCTAGATGTAATCATAGTATCGACTAGATACGCTCTTGTACTTGGTATCATTACAGTGGATGTCAGGTGTCATGGCGTTTGTTTACATTCAGGAGCACTATCTTTTGTTATCGGTGATTGTATCCTCCTACGGTGTGCAGTGAAGCATGTTTAGCTATTCCTCGTCCTCCAGTGATAATGTTACTTGTAGGAAACTTACTTTATTTGTCGCCATGGAGAGGATTAGTGATTTGACGACTGCGGATGAATGTTAGCCGCTAGCTAACTAGCCATGTCTTAAAGCACCTCTTTCTGAGGGTGTTTCAGTGTTATAGTGTTAAAAAAAAAAGAAAAAAAAGGGGGAACTGGTACTTTTCAAACAGAGTATAGTACCGTTTTTGATTCATTAATACCGCGACACTATATTAGTACCGGTATACCGTACAACACTAGTTGCTAGCGCCTTTTCCCTCCTTGTTTACCGTTTTTGTCATTAGAAGCGCCGATTCATCACACCTGCCTCTGATTAGTAATCAGGCTTTATATTTATACACTTGTGTCAGCCCGCCTGAAGTCGCAGGTACATTGTTGGCTACCCGCGACGATTACCTCGTGGATTGACTCTATGCTACTGTTATACATTTTTTATTTATTTTTTTGCCTTTTTTAATTGAACTTAAAAGAGTCTTACCTGCACGCCGCTTCTACAGCATCCTGGGAACGCGACTACGCAGCACGGAAGTCAACAAAGCAAAGTGATCCAGGACAGGGCTGGCAAAAAGAGCATCCTGATTGTTAGCCAGCCGGCGGCAGGTGTGTCCTGATTGCCAATCAGAGACAGGTGTGGGAGAAGTGGCGGAGGCAAACAGGAAGTACTCAGCCACATCGCTGTAGGTGCACCGCTCTCATGTGCGCTGCATTCTGGCAGAGCTTTTATTATTTTGACTCACTAAACCAATCGTCAAAGTAACAAGGTGTAAATCAAATCAAATTAATTTTGCATTCTGCAAACTGTATGCTAATTTGTCATTATTGTCAACCAAAGGGTTCCCTGGTCTGGAAAATAGAAAACATGTTGTTGCGTAACACTTTTCATGGCGAAGCTGAGTAGACTTTCTTGATTTTGGGTGGTTACACCCGACATGGAAAACATCTTCACAGAAGATCTTCCTCTTAATATTTCCGACATTGCTCAATTTGCAAATCGCTGTAACAAAGAAGATATATATATATGTGTGTGTGTGTGTATTTATATATATATATATATATATATATATATATACACACACACATATACATACACTTCTATACACATATACATACATATATGTAAACACACAAATATATACATATACATACATACAAACACATGTGTATATATATATATATGTGTATATGTATGTATGAATACATACATATATTTTATATATATATTTTTAGTTTTTAGTTAAACAAACTAAAAACTTCCGGTTCCGGTTCACCGTGCGTGACTGCTCGCTGACTGCTCGCTGTTTCGAAAAAGCTAAGTATCGTTCTATTTGTGTGCTTTTAAATTGTTCTGCAGCTTTCTTTATTACTTTCTCAACATATTTAGTAGTACTATTTAACTTGCAAATCACCCGATCTCTGTCTCTCCACCCCTCCCGCAGCTAGCTAGCAGCTAGCTGCTAAGCTAACGAAGCTAGCGCGGAGAAAGGCGTCGCCGGGCGCCGGTCAGAAGGAGTCTACTCCTGCACACCGTGACCAGGACTTCTCGGAAGACAGCAGGAACTTCACTCGGTGACAGAAAACACCGTGAGTATGGCTTCCTGCGCGTCTTGCACCTTACTCACGGAGAGGCTGGCTCTGCTAGAGGGCCGTGTCCGCCAGTTAGAGCAGAGTAATCTCGTAACTTTAGATGTTGCGGACACATCTGCTAGCGTTAGCTGTAGCGAGCTAACTAGCCCAGCATGTAGTAGTCCTAAGCGGCCTACAAGCTACGGTGTACCGGTTGAGACGCATAATAGATTTAGCTCTTTAGCTAGTCCTACACCCCAGTCTACCGGGCACCACACCTTAGTCATAGGGGACTCCATCACCCGAAACATAAAGCTTAGCAAACCAGCCACAATTAAGTGCATCCCGGGGGCCCGAGCACCTGACATAGAGGCTAATCTTAGGGAGCTAACTCGCAACAGGCCTAGTAAACACGTACGACAGGCTAATCGCACCACTAGTTATGCGAATATAGTTGTACACGTTGGCTCCAATGACACTAGAATGAGACAGTCAGAGATTACAAAGAGAAACATAGCCAGGACTTGTGATCTCGCTAGAAAGATGTCCAGGCATCGAGTAATTGTCTCTGGCCCCCTGCCTGCGAGAGGCAATGATGAGAGATATAGCAGATTAGTCTCGCTTAACAAGTGGCTGGCTAGCTTCTGTAGACAACAGGGACTAACGTTTATTGATAATTGGCCCTCTTTCTGGGGCAAACCAGGCTTGCTGATGAGGGACGGCCTTCACCCTAACCAGGAAGGCGCCATCATCCTGTCTAAGAATATAGACTACTGTTTAAGTCACATTTGACTAACTACACTAGAGCAAGCCCGGTCACAGGCAATTACAGAGCCTGCTAGTCCGGGTGAGGAGTCAGTTAAGCTAGAACTAGCCAGCGCCAGGCTGGATAATTCCTGTACGCATAGCAATTTTCTTAGAATAACACACAACTCACATAATGTGTTTTCTGTTGTGAATGTGTCCGGGGTAGATATGCATTCTACTGAGGTGGCAAATCATGATGCGTTTAGTCGATCGCAGCATCAAGCAAACAATCTGAAAATTCCCGTCGTATCAATTCCTAGATATGGTCGAAACTATTTAAAGTGCACTACGTATAATAAACGCAACATTATTAATATTTCTACTACGGATAATTTAAACAAAAACTCGTCAAAACAGCCCAATACTTATAATATGGGCTTTTTAAACATAAGATCATTGTCTCCCAAAACGTTATTAGTTAATGAGGTCATTAGAGACAACAATCTTAACGTCATTGGTCTTAGCGAAACCTGGCTCAAACCAGACGAATTTTTTGCGCTAAATGAGGCATCTCCTCCTAACTATACGAATGCGCATATTGCCCGTCCCCTTAAAAGGGGTGGGGGGGTCGCATTAA
>NC_084573.2:28427500-28455000 GCF_033978685.3 Nerophis lumbriciformis
CAGCACCTCAAACTTTGTGTCTCGTTCCGGCTGCTGCTAATAAAGGTGACAGGTGATTAGATAACAAGGCCCACTTGGGCCATCTACTCACCTGTCGCTGTCTTCGCGGCCGGTCCTTGCACACCCCGTTCCGCGGCAATCCCGCAGGCCACGCCCCCCTCCACAGTAAGGATTTTGCGTCAATTGATACTCGGTAGCACTGACGGAATTCGGTCAGTTTCTATAGAAGCACCGAAGTTCTCTATAAACGTAAATAATATTGCGCGATGTACGATACACAATACAACTTATTTAAATTGGACCAACAAGAGACTTTCGAATGGATCGTGATAATGCATTTGGGGACAGGTTCCAGCTGTATCCTGCTACTGCGTTTCTGACAAGTAGCATTATCACTGGAGGACGAGAAACAGCTAAACGTGCTACACCAGGAGTATACGAGAAGCAATGCTAACTGCTAAAGTAGACCTCTTGAATGTAAACAAGCGTGGGCGGGTCGATACGAATATCGACAGCGATACTACAGTGATTAGATGGATATTTTTTAGTATCTTTAATAATCTATATAGCCTTTAATCACAGGGCTGCACAAACCAAAATTACATCACCGGTCGGAAGCCACATTCGGGCAAGGAAAAACTGAAAACCCAAAAAGAAACCTTGGGCGGGATCACGTCCGGATGCCAAGTGGGCGCAGTTCTTGCAAATGATTCATGACAACGAGAGTCCAGTCCTTTGGGGGCCAGCAGAGGGTCGTGGGAGGTCTCCATGTGGAGTGGTCCGCGCTGGGTCAGGACTTAGAACAACTAGCACATCCTTCAGACTGGTATCTCTCCAGGGAGCCATCTGATAACTTCTCCATGCAGGATAGGGACGGGGGAAAAAAAGAGAAGCGGCAAGTCAACTGGGCTAAAATAAAGTCTACATAAAAGCTAGAAGATATGGATGAGTTTTAAGGTGCGACTTAGAAGTGGCGTTAGCAGAGTACTGGAGCCCGTCATTTGTCATTTTGTTACTGTTTACAAACAGACAAAAACAAGAGTTGATAGTAGTTTTTGCTTTTGCTCAGTCATTTGGAACAACCGACTTTATTATACAGGACTCACCTTTCCCTGGTTGCCAACCAGGAAGCCTCTTAATAATAATAATAATAATAGATTTTATTTGTAAAAAGCACTTTACATTGAGTAAACAACCTCAAAGTGCTACAGTGTATTAAAAAATAAAAAATAAAAAGATAATAAAAAAAAACAAAAAAACTAGAACAGCCAAATAGCTAGAACTAGTATGCATATATCTAAAAAAAAGGCTTTTTTAAAAAGAAGGGTTTTTAAGCCTTTTTTAAAAGCATTCACAGTCTGTGGTGCCCTCAGGTGGTCAGGGAGAGCATTCCAAAGACTGGGAGTGGCGGAGCAGAAAGCCCGGTCTCCCATTGTTCATAGCTTTGTCCTCGGAGGTTGGAGGAGGTTACCCTGTCCGGAGCGGATGTGTTGTGTGGAGGATTTGGGGGTGAGTAGTTCTTTGAGGTAGAGGGGGGCATTTCCATGGAGGCACTGGTGGGTTAGTAGGGAGACGTTGTATTGGAACAGGAAGCCAGTGAAGGGATTTGAGAGTTGGTGTGATATGGTCATATTTCCGCACTCTCATCAGGATCCTAGCAGCACTATTCTGTATGTATTGCAGCTTCTGGATGTTCTTGCTGGGGATCCCGACAAGAAGTGCGTTGCCGTAGTCTAGCCTGGAGGAGACAAAGGCGTAGACGAGCCTCTCGGCATCAGAGAGAGTGAGTGAGGGGCGGAGTTTAGCATTGTTCTTAAGCCAGTCTCGTCGGTAGGACGGTACTGGATCGTTGTTTTGCACTATATTTTGTTATTAAACACCTGCACTTTGCCTGCCGTCTCTGCATTCTGAGGTCATTTTTGCATCATCGCTATCAATAGTTAATGGTAACTCCAATGCCGGTCCTATAAATATGAATATTAATGAATAAATAATTAATATTTCCCACAGGCCTAGCTCCTGATCGTTCAGTGTTAAAGTCACGGATTTATTTCGCAGAGGTGGTTCCCCTCATAACCTTTCCATTCATTCCTCTCTTTTCTATTTGTTTGTGGGCGTCGCTTGGGTGATGGATGGTCTCGTGTAAAGCCACAATGACCTTGGCCCAGAGCCCAGGACCAGGATTGGAGCTGAAATGGGCGACCGGCTAAACTTTGGGTCTGATTCATCAAAGGTTTGCGTGTATTGAAACTGTGTTTTTCAACTGAAGGGCCCGTAAAAAAATAATCTGTTTTATCAGGTACTTGGTTGTAATACACTTTTCCACCACTTGTGGCAGCGATGACATTCTCAGACAAACAGAAGAAGTCTGGTGGTAAAGTTATAGGGAAGAATTTATCCAAATTAAAAGATGGTTTGATGTAAACAGATTGTCTTTGACGACTGATAAAAGGAAAGTTATGATTTTATTTTATTTATTTTTTTTTTTTTCAGTACTAGGAACCGTGCGGATGGCTCATTATATCTCGGAGAGGGTTGAGATTCAAAGAATCGTGTGAGACGACGAAGGCTGTGGAGATTTTAAAAATTCAGACGAATGCAAGTAAAAAGGGTATTTATTGATTAAACAAACAAAAAGTGAGAGCAGACTGAAGGAAACAAACCAAAATGCTGGAACACTGCAAAAACACTTACAAGTAATGTGGCGCAGACGGCGTCCACAAAGTACGTACTTAACCTCAGCATGGAACTAATCGTCTATAGTGACCAGTGAATAATGTCCTGACAACCAAACTGTGTCGCAAGCTCAACTTAAAACAATTCTAATTACAAACAAGTGAAGGCGAGGGGAAAGGGGTAAACAGGAAGTGAAAAAACCACAAAATAAGAGCGCAAGACAGGAACTAATACTTGCGATTAACACGTTAGTTGTCAGCCAGTGTTTAGTATTCTAGTTTTTCAGCTAGTCACAGCGTTTAAAATTTTCAGGTAACTATTAGCACGCTAGTTCTCAGCTAGCGATTAACACGTTAGTTGTCAGCCAGTGATTAGTTTGCTAGTTTTTCAGCTAGTCATCAGCGTTTATATTTTTCAGGTAACTATTAGCGCGCTAGTTCCCAGCTAGCGATTAACACGCCAGCCAGTGATGAGTTTGCTAGCTTTTTAGCTAGTCATTAGCGTTGAAATTTTTCCGCTAACTCTTAGCAGGTGAGTTGCCAGCTAGCAATTAGCACACCAGTCATCAGCCAGTGATTAGTTTGCTAGTTTTTCAGCTAGTCATTAGCGTTTACATTTTTCCGCTAACTCTTAGCAGGCGAGTTGCCAGCTAGCAATTAACACGCCAGTCATAAGCCAGTGATTAGTTTGCTAGTTTTTCAGCTAGTCATTAGCGTTTACATTTTCCCGCTAACTCTTAGCAGGCAGAGTTGCCAGCTAGCGATTAACACACCAGTCATAAGCCAGTGATTAGTTTTCTAGTTTTTCAGCTAGTCATTAGCGTGAAATTTTTTCAGGTAACTATTAGCACGCTTGTTGCCAGCTAGCGATGAACACGTTAGTTGTCAGCCAGTGTTTAGTATTCTAGTTTTTCAGCTAGTTGTTAGCATTTAGATTTTTCAGGTAACTATTAATGCGCTTGTTCCCAGCTAGCGATTAGCACGTTAGTTATCAGCCAGTGATGAGTTTGCTAGCTTTTTAGCTAGTCATTAGCGTTTAAATTTTTCCGCTAACTCTTAGCAGGTGAGTTGCCAGCTAGCGATTAACACACCAGTCATAAGCCAGTGATTAGTTTACTAGTTTTTCAGCTAGTCATTAGTGTGAAATAATATAAAATAACTATCAGCAAGCTCGTTGTCAGCTAGCGATTAACACGTTAGATGTCAGCCAGTGTTTAGTATTCTAGTTTTTCAGCTAGTTATTAGCATTTAGATTTTTCAGGTAACTATAATGCGCTTGTTCCCAGCTAGCGATTAGCACGTTAGTTATCAGCCAGTGATGAGTTTGCTAGCTTTTTAGCTAGTCATTAGCGTTTAAATTTTTCCGCTAACTCTTAGCAGGTGAGTTGCCAGCTAGCGATTAACACACCAGTCATAAGCCAGTGATTAGTTTACTAGTTTTTCAGCTAGTCATTAGTGTGAAATAATATAAAATAACTATCAGCAAGCTCGTTGTCAGCTAGCGATTAACACGTTAGATGTCAGCCAGTGTTTAGTATTCTAGTTTTTCAGCTAGTTATTAGCATTTAGATTTTTCAGGTAACTATAATGCGCTTGTTCCCAGCTAGCGATTAACACGTTAGTTGTCAGCCAGTGTTTAGTATTCTAGTTTTTCAGCTAGTTGTTAGCATTTAGATTTTTCAGGTAACTATTAATGCGCTTGTTCCCAGCTAGCGATTAGCACGTTAGTTATCAGCCAGTGATGAGTTTGCTAGCTTTTTAGCTCGTCATTAGCGTTTACATTTTTCCGCTAACTCTTAGCAGGCGAGTTGCCAGCTAGCAATTAACACGCCAGTCATCAGCCAGTGATTAGTTTGCTAGTTTTTCAGCTAGTCATTAGCGTTTACATTTTTCCGCTAACTCTTAGCACGCGAGTTGCCAGCTAGCGATTAACACACCAGTCATAAGCCAATGATTAGTTTTTCAGCTAGTCATTAGCGTGAAATTTTTTCAGGTAACTATTAGCACGCTCGTTGCCAGCTAGCGATTAACACGTTAGTTGTCAGCCAGTGTTTAGTATTCTAGTTTTTCAGCTAGTTATTAGCATTTACATTTTTTAGGTAACTATTAATGCGCTTGTTTCCAGCTAGCGATTAACACGTTAGTTGTCAGCCAGTGTTTAGTATTCTAGTTTTTCAGCTAGTTATTAGCATTTAAATTTTTTAGGTAACTATTAATGCGCTTGTTCCCAGCTAGCGATTAACACGTTAGTTGTCAGCCAGTGATGAGTTTGCTAGATTTTTAGCTAGTCATTAGCGTTGAAATTTTTCCGCTAACTCTTAGCAGGCGAGTTGCCAGCTAGCAATTAACACGCCAGTCGACAACCAGTATAGATTGCTATTTGCAATTCTAGACAATATTATTTGAGTATCTTAGTATTGTATAAGTATTCACAAATTAAACTGTTGCGAGCGATCAATAGCGCTAATTTTTTTTGGCGAACGTGAGGAAAATTCAAATGAAAATCCACAATTTATTTGTGGAGGGGGGCGTGGCCTGCGGACCTGCAGCGAAGCGGGGTGTGCCAGGACCGCCTTCGAGATCAGCGACAGGTGCGTAGATGGCCCACCTGGGCCTGCTTATAAAAGGCTGTTAAAAGGCAGCAGCCGGGGAGGAGAGGAGAGTTGGTGGTGGAGTGAGAGCGAGAGAGAGAGAGAGAGAGAGTCCAAGAGACTTGCTGAAAAGCACAAACAAAAAAAGGCTTATTGAAAAATAAAACAGTGTCTAAACCCTGAAACGGAGCGGTCATGTCGGTGAGTGTTGGTCCGAGGAACCCGGAGGGAAGAAACCTCCACATTATTAATTATCAAGGTTTGTTTAGCTTTGACACAAAACATATTCCCAGCTTTGCTTGCTTTTACACTGAGCAGGTGGGCAGACAGGGAGTGCAAAAGTGTGTAAATGTATTCATCATACAAAGTTGAAGAGTGCAATAAAAGTTCAGACCTCAGGAAGGTTTGGGATTTATTTCCCCAGACTTGCGTTTTTAAAATGAGCTGCAAATCTGCGTGTGCGCTTTGGACTTGATGACAACTTGTCTGGTGGACCGCCGCCTCCCTGATAATGCACGCTAACACCTGATGATGAAATAGCCCGTCTGGCAGCGGGCCCATCATCCAAAAAGCACCTCTGGGATGCCAAGCAGCGTCTTCATGACCCACATCCACGGTCAACTTCACTAACGCTCCTCCCACTAAACACGCTCCATAATCCTAATGAAAACCTGCACGGGAAAGGATAATAATGAAAGGTCGTCATTAAATAGGAAAAAAAAAAAAAAAGGATAAGAAAAAAAATAAATACAAATAATATAATAATAATAAATAATAATAATATATAATTTTAAAAAAGAAGAAAAAAAAATAATAAAAAAGGATAATAACAGAAAGGATAATAATGGAAGGTCGTCATTAAATAGGAAAAAAAAAAAAAAAGGATAAGAAAAAAAAAATACAAATAATATAATAATAAATAATAATATATCATTTTAAAAAAGAAGAAAAAAAACAATTAAAAAAAGGATAATAACAGAAAGGATATTAATGGAAGGTCGTCATTAAATAGGAGAAAAAAAAACGATAATAAAAAAATAAAATAATATAATAATAATAATTATAAATAATAATAATTAATTAAAAAAAAAGAAAAAAGGATAATAAAAAAAGATAAGGAAGGTCATCGTTAAATAGGAAGAAAAAGGATAATAAAAAAAAGAATAATAATGAAAATAATATAATAATAATAATAATAAATAATAATAATTAAAAAAAAGAAAAAAAAAGGATAATTAAAAAAAAAGGATAATAAAAAAAGGATAATAATGGAAGGTCGTCATTATCAATCAATCACTGTTTATTTATTTTTATTTCAATAGCTGCAGGTATATACGCTGTGAAACAAGTTATTTACGAAGATTTACATACCTTAATTTTTTCCCCCAAATTGTCCTCTGCGTGGGTTTGATGAAAACTATTGAACACAAACATTGTGGCAATTAGCAAAAAAAAAAAAAAAAGTCCATAAATTAGCTGCACCGTTTTTTTAAGCCACAGTGTGCAAAGTGTAGGGAAAAGTAGTGGATTATAGTCCGGAATTTACAGCATATTTATTTAAAATTGTTTATACAGACACATGTTTTGGGCTACAATCAATGAAGGACACTTATGTATGTCTAGCTTGTGTGCTACTGTGTGCTTAGCTGTTGTGTAGCTGCTAGCTCCTAGTAGCACATAGCCCAGCATGTTTACCCTTTAGAAATGAGTTGATCAAAATAGAAGAAAATAACAACCTTGTGTGCTACCTAACTTATAACTAGCTTGTGTGCTATTGTGTGCTTAGCTGTTGTGTACCTGCTAGTAGCCCATAGCCTAGCATGTTTACCTTTTGTAAATGACTTGATCAAAATAGAAGAAAATACCAACCTTGAGTGCTAGATAATTTATGGCTAGCTTGTGTGCTATTGTGTGCTTAGCTGTTGTGTACCTGCTTGTAGCTTATAGCCTAGCATGTTTACTTTTTGTAAATGACTTGATCAAAATAGAAGAAAATACCAACCTTGGGTGCTAGCTAATTTATGGCTAGCTTGTGTGCTATTGTGTGCTTAGCTGTTGTGTAGCTGCTAGCTTTTATAGCCTAGCATGTTTACCTTTTGTAAATGACTTGACCAAAATAGAAGAAAATACCAACCTTGAGTGCAAGATAATTTATGGCTAGCTTGTGTGCTATTGTGTGCTTAGCTGTTGTATAGCTGCTGGTAGCCTATAGCCTAGCATGTTTACCTTTCATAAACATGCCAGGCTAATAAAAATGTTTGGTAAATTTTACAATATAACAAACTATATTTACTAAACCGTCCCATGTGTGATGTCTGCAGGAGTGTCTTCATGCATATTTGTATGTGCTATCGTAATGTAATCAAGCAAACATCGTTAGCATTAGCTAATATGCTAACACGTGTTTGTGTTAGCATTATTAACTTACAAAGGCATTTATTTTGTATTGTTTCAGTTTGACAAATTCCTCAGTAAATTCACCAAAACGTCACCGTGGAGTTATTGAGTCTGTTTAGCTGATTGGAGAGCTAGCTTCCGCAGCTCGCGGGTCCATGACCATGACTTCTGTTTTGTTTGATCAGCCGTTTTACTGCCGTGTCACAGACACTGTTTATAAACAATTAAGGTTTTTATGTTTTTATTTATTCTATTTTATTTATTTATTTTTTATCGTGTTCTGTTTGTGTTGTGTTTGCTCGGTACTCGTATTATCTTTTATCCTGCCCATTGTACAGCACTTTGGCTACCCCTGTGGTAAATTTTAAATGTGCTTTATAAATAAAAATAAAGTTAAAGTAAAAGGTACGTAAATAAATAAACAAATCTTTATGAGTAAATAACTCATTTCACAACATATGTATCTGCGGATTATAGTCCGGTGCAGCTAACATATGGAAGAATTTTTTTTTTCTTCTAAAATTACGCGGGTGGGGCGCTTTATCAGCCAGAAAATCAGATATTTACATACCTTAATTGTTTCCAATCGGAAGAATGCCGTTTAATAATACTAACACACACTTGTAAACATGTTATCATATTAGCTAATCACAACGACGCTAGCTTGATTACATCACTATAGCATGTACAAATATGCATGAAAACACTCCTACAGACATCACACATGGGACGGTTTAGTAAACATGAATAGTTTTAGTTACATTGTACAACTTACAAACATTTCTTGGAGTGATGAATGAAGAATCTTTTAGAGCAGAAACGGTATGGACGGTTATTCGTCCGGCACAAAACAGGAAGTACTTTGTCAGCAAACTCGTCCAAAAAGATGACGCCATAACACAAACAATAACACAACTTTTCAGTGAATACAAAACATTATAGATAGACAGTACTTTATTGTAGCTGTTAGCGAAGAAAATTCCATGGATTCGCCGCAAAACCGTAGCGGCTTATAGTCCGGAAATTACGGTACATTATCTGAATTAACTAAAGTATCAAAATAATCGTTAATTTAATTTAAAAAAAACGATATTAGAGCATAAAGATCTAGTATTGGCGGTATCTATGTGCACATCACTAAATGATAGGGGTGTAACGGTACGTGTATTTGTATTGAACCGTTTCGGTACGGGGGTTTCGGTTCGGTTCGGTGGTGTACCGAACGAGTTTCCACACGAAGTAGCATTAATAGTATTAGCATTAGTAGCATTAATAGTATTAGCATTAGTAGTCATTAAGTAGCCGCCTCCGCTTCCTTCTGCCTCTGTTTCTGTCAGGACTCTACACAGCACCCAGCATTGTCCCACCTACACAACCATCTGATTGGTTACCAACAGAGCGGTAACAGCCAATCAGCAGTGCGTATTCAGAACGCATGTAGTCAGTGCTTAGCGTTTAGCAGGTAAGCATCAGGCAGCGGACTCTCCCCAAATTATAATAAACACCTCCCAGTCAACTACTAGTAACCTCACTATTAGCCCGTTGACCTTCTAGCTCGCGCGCAGTCCTGGCTTGAGGTGAAGGCTAATTCGCTTTTAGCGTAACGTTAGCTCATTTTGCGGTGTGTGTGTTACGGACAGCAAAGCCCTGTCTGTCTGTTATTTCACTTTACCTTTTTCTTTGTTGAAGCAGCAAAAAAGGACATTATGTTAAATGAAGAGTTCCTGTCTCTGATAGTTGATATAATAATGTAACTGCATCATTAAGCCTACATGAACTCCATGGTGTTCAGAGATGAATAGTCTCTCCTGTCGCTATTGTACTATTTTTCCAGCTATAGTTACATTAATCATTAGTAATGCAGCAGCCTAGTTTTGAATGGCAGGGTCCCTGCTATCACATGTTGATAAAAATATAACATTTACATAATAAATCAACTACAGGCTTCCCAAATGCTGTAATAAATTAAGCATGATGAGTTGACTTGAAACTGTTTAATGTTGCACTTTTTATATGTAGAAGAAAAGTTTTGTCATTTTATTTAATCTGAGCAACAACTTGAGGCAGTTTAATGTTGATTAACGTGGGCAGAATTATTATAGTGTTCCCAATGTTAAACGGATAAAGCCATTGTTTACAAATTTGGTAAATAAATAACCAAAACATTTATATTTTGTTGTTTTCTTACTGTACCGAAAATGAACTGAACCGTGACCTCTAAACCGAGGTACGTACCGAACCGAAATTTTTGTGTACCGTTACACCCCTACTAAATGAAATATCTTAATTACATTTCTGCTAACAAGATTCCATTAGGTAACAACATACTGATGCCAAATATTACTGGATTAATTTCCCATCTGGAAGAGCAAAATGGAAGCATCGTTTCACATTACTTTAGTATTGGAAGGTTTTATAGCAGGAAAGCCATTGCGGTTCTCCAAACTTTGAAACATTCCGCGTGATTGAAAGGTGTCAGGAGCAGGAAGCGGGAGAGTTTTAGAAGAGGGGAGATATCCTGCAGGAAGTTAAAGTCGGAGAAGCACATCTAAAATGCTGGGGAGGAAGGAGGCGGCTGGGGAGCGGCAAAGATGGATGAAGTGGAATGTCGGGGATGTTCTTGGGAGATAAAAAAAAAAGGGAGGAGGATAGAGTGCAGCCACACGTGCACTTCTGCAGGTGGAAGAGGTGGGCGGCGAGAACCAATCCAATCAGCCGTAATGGAGTCAAAGGTCACTGTTCACTCCTACTAAAGCGCTGTGGCCAAAATGCCAGAGGAAACACTGAGATAACACCAAGCACCACTTCTGTGCTCACGTTTCGGCTGATGCACAGCACCAAACTGGGAAAACAGAGCACTGCAGTGATTCACTTCCAAAACGCCATTTTTTAATACATCGCTTCATGAATTCTGAGAAACAATGCGCAATTGATTGAATTTTTCTTTAAAAAGGATACATTTTTGGATTAAAACATTAAAGGGGAACATTATCACCAGACCTATGTAAGCGTCAATATATACCTTGATGTTGCAGAAAAAAGACCATATATTTTTTTAACCGATTTCCGAACTCTAAATGGGTGAATTTTGGCGAATTAAACGCCTTTCTATTATTCGCTCTCGGGAGGCAATCCGCCATTTTCTCAAACACATTACAAACACCGAAACAAATCAGCTCTGTTATTTTCCGTTTTTTCGACTGATTTCCGTACCTTGGAGACATCATGCCTCGTCGGTGTGTTGTCGGAGGGTGTAACAACACGAACAGGGACGGATTCAAGTTGCACCAGTGGCCCAAAGATGCGAAAGTGGCAAGAAATTGGACGAAATTTGTTCAAAATATGAGGGTGTGGGGAAAGCCGACGAAAATGGTCAGTCGTTTGTTCCGCACACTTTACCGACGAAAGCTATGCTACGACAGAGATGGCAAGAATGTGTGGATATCCTGCGACACTCAAAGCAGATGCATTTCCAACGATAAAGTCAAAGAAATCTGCCGCCAGACCCCCATTGAATCTCAGTGTGTGAGCTATTCAGGGACAAAGGACCTCGGTAACACGGCAAGCAATGGCAGCAGTTTGTTCCCGCAGACGAGCGAGCTAAACCCCCTGGATGTCTTGGCTCACACCGCTTCTACCGTCCCTTATGCCACCGAAGATGATCAAGAGAAGAATATCGACCCTAGCTTCCCTAGCCTGCTGACATCAACTCCAAAACTGGACAGATCAGCTTTCAGGAAAAGAGAGCGGATGAGGGTATGTCTACAGAATATATTAATTGATGAAAACTTTATTCATTACTCGCGGTTTTACGTAAATTATTATATATAAACTGTGTTTACCAGTAATTTAGCTTAAAAACATTACAACACTTAAAAACAAACACATACCGATCGTTGGTTAGAAGGCGATCGCCGAATTCGTCCTCGCTTTCTCCCGTGTCGCTGGCTGTTGTGTCGTTTTCGTCGGTTTCGCTTGCATACGGTTCAAACCGATATGGCTCAATAGCTTCAGTTTCTTCTTCAATTTCGCTTAAGCCGCTGAAATCCGAGTCTGAATCCGAGCTAATGTCGCAACCTTGCTGTTCTATCCGCCATGTTTGTTTGTATTGGCATCACTATGTGACGTCACAGGAAAATGGACGGGTGTATATAACGATGGTTAAAATCAGGCACTTTGAAGCTTTTTTTTAGGGATATTGCGTAATGGGTAAAATTTTGAAAAAAAACTTCGAAAAATAAAATAAGCCACTGGGAACTGATTTTTAATGGTTTTAACCATTCTGAAATTGTGATAATGTTCCCCTTTAAGCAACTATTATTAGGGCCCGGGAGGGTGATGCAAAACACCGTAACGGATTGGGAGTTACTCCTTTTGCAATGCAGTTTGCTGAAAATGATGGAAAGTGACTAGGGATGTAACAGCGTCAAAATCTCACGGTACCACATGTCACGACGGGGGTGGGGCGTGGGGGGATAGCAGCTTGCTGCGAGGTTTGTTCTCCCAGGATGCAAACGGAAGGCGTGCAGTTAAAAACATGATTTAATTCTCAAAACTCAAAAAGGTACAAAAACGGAAAACAAGGCGAAAGCACAACGCGCTGATCGCACTTGGAGTTAAAGTAAGTACTTAGCATAGACTATGGACATAGAGAACTTATGAAACTGTGGCATGAAATAAACACGACTTACGTAGTCCAGGCATGAGACAAACAACGACGCCAGGACGACTGACTGGCAAAGGCAGGCTTAAATAATGTCTCTAGATTGGGAACAGGTGCGCGTCCCGAACACCAGAGGCAGGTGAAAATTACAAGTCGCCATGGTAACTAAAACAAACAAGGGTGCACAAAAACAGGAACCATGGAGTCTGAAACTAACAGAACATAACACAAACATGATCCGGACCACGGATCATGACACCAAAATTGTCACGGTATTAAGACCATGGTATGATATTAGTATTCAAAAAACAAAAAAATATTTAAAAAATGCAATAGTGTACTGTAATTGAACACAAACATAATGCTAAAATGTCCTGATCATATTTATTACTACAAACTAGTGTTGTCCCGATACCAATATTTTAGTACCATTACCGGTACCAAAATTATTTTGATACTTTACGGTACTTTTCGATACTTTTCTAAATAAAAGGGACCACAAAAAGTTGCATTATTGGCTTTATTTTAACAAAAAATCTTAGAGTATATTAAACATATGTTTCCTTTTGAAAGTTTGTCCTTAAATAAAATAGTGAACATACAAGACAAATTGTCTTTTATTAGTAAATAAACAAACAAAGACTCCTAATTTAGCTGCTGACATATGCAGTAACATATTGTGTCATTTATCATTCTATTATTTTGTCAACATTATTAAGGACAAGTGGTAGAAAATGAATTATTAATCTACTTCTTCATTTACTGTTAATATCTGCTTACTTTCTCTTTTAACGTGTTCTATCTACACTTATGTTAAAATGTAATAATCACTTATTCTTCTGTTGTTTGATACTTTACATTAGTTTTGGATGATACCACACATTTGGGTATCAATCCGATACCAAGTCGTCATATTCAAAGTCCTCATGTGTCCAGGGACATATTTCCTAAATTTATAAACATAATATACATTAAAAAAAAACGAAAGATGTTGTGATGCCAAAAAATATTGACGTAATCATAGTAGTATCGACTAGATTTACTCCTGTACTTGGTATCATTACAGTGGATGTCAGGTGTAGATCCACCCATCGCGTTTGTTTACATTTTGACGCCGGTGAGTTACGGTGTGTAGTGAAGCATGTTTAGCTATTCCTCGTCCTGCAGGGATGATACTTGTAAGAAACTCACTTTATTTGTCGCCATGGAGACCAAGATTAGTGATTTAGAAGTAGCTAAATCACTGCCGATTGTGGATGGACTTTAGCCGCTAGCTAGCTAGCCATGTCTTAAAGCACCTCTTCCGGAGGGCGTTTCAGTGTTATAACTTCACCTTTATCTTTAGTTTTTAAGCCAAAATGCGTCCATTCTTCATTTTCTGTCTACACACTGTGTCTGCAAGTACTCCGTGATTGTGCGCTGCCGAACATGCTCCTCTGCTCGTAAACCAGCAATGTCATTGTCAGAATAATTGTATCTAAGTTAACACAAAACTTTGTGTTCCCATGAGTTCCCGGCGAGAGGACAAAAGCTGTCTTTGATCCTACCAATCAAAAGGCTTGTAAAACACCACTGTGTAGGATGGGAAGCAACATGAAGGCGACCTTTTCTTCAATCTTTTTTTAGACCTTTTCTTTGAACTATTTTACGACCTTTTCTTTGAACTGTTTTAATCAAAGGCAATGGCTGTTTACGACCCCCGTCCCTTAGAAACAGCTGTTGCCATGTAATCAGGGAAAGTCCAAATAAAAGAGGAGGCGTACAATCTTTCGTCAGAGCGTGGTGAGACTGTGCAAAGAGTACAGTCCAGACGTCTCTCCTCAATTGAGCCAAATTTAATTCTGTCTCTGTTTAATCCCTTGCTTCTTGTCTTGTTTAATAGATGTCATCAGTGTTTGAACCTGACATTCATGACGTGACGACGACGGGGGAGCGGTGGATGGGGGACCGATGCTTTTTGTCAAAGCTTGGTAAAAGGATAGGACTCAGATGCAGAGTAGGGAACTTAGACAGGCTTTTATTTTGACAGCTTCCTTTTCACCTCCAAAGTCAAGGATTACAATATCTATTTTATCCAAAAACTAACCGGCAAAAAAGGTTCCAAAAAATAGGAACAACCAAAATTCGCTCCGAACGGAGAAAAACACAAAAGCAAAGACGAACTATAATTAATATATGCTATAAAATGTATAAACAAAAATCGCTCCAACAGGAGGAAGAAACAACAACTATGAAAAATTCTATACTATCTAATCTAATAAAGTATTAACAAAAATTGTCACTCAAAAATGTGAGGAAAGAATGAAAAATAACTGAAACTTACCACTTCGGCTGAATAAACTAAATAACAAAAAATCACTCTGCTGAGGAAGAAGAAAGGAAAACTCAAAATAGCAACGAAGGGATTCAGAATCAAAGAACATAAGCACAAGACGAGGCAAGGCAAGACAAGGCATGGACATGGGCATGGATGCTAGAGAGCACGAATAAACGAAACAATCTGGCACAGAACAAAGGAAGGAGTGGGCTTATAAGACACATGAGGGTAATAGGGAACAGGTGGAAACAATTAGGGACTCGGGATGACGTCAGACTGATGACACAAAAGGAAGGGCAAGTGACCTGAAACGAGAGGAGAGTTACTTTTCAAACTAAAACATGCACATCACAAGACAGAAAAAACCAAGACAAGACATCCCTCACCGCGGTGTGACACTTTTCAGAGGCGGTATAGTACCGATTATGATTCATTAGTATCGCAGTACTATACTAATACTGGTATACCGTACAACCCTTCTACAAAAAAGTATTTTTAAGTGCAAAGAATTATGCAAGAACATGCTCTGTGTTTTTCAATGTTCACTTTCTGTGAAGCAGTGTCCTCTCCAGTTCACACTGATATTTGAACTTTTAATCATGTCAAATACCCCACAAATTGACGTTTCAAATTTGGCTTCCACTTTTCCAAGTGATGGTCACTTATCAAGTGGTGTCGGTGTGCAGTCGGTCTGTTTTGGCTTAGAACGCTCGAGACGAACGTTTCGGCGCTTTATCGCCACAGAAGTTAGATCTTCGCCGGGATTTGTTTGTCTCATAACTCAAACAGTTACCGGACAGTTTTCCGGACTGTAGAGCACACAGGTATATAGGCCACACCCACTAAATTTAGAATATTTGTTTTCATATATTAGCCGTACTGGACTATAAGCCGCAGATATATACGTTGTGAAATTAGTTATTTACACAGAAATATTTTGTAAATGTTTACTTACATAATTGTTTCCAAACGGTGTCTGTAACACGGCAGTAAAACGGCTGATGAAACAAAACAGAAGTCATCGTCATGGACCCACTAGCTGCGGAAACTAGCTCTCCTATCAGACTCATTAACTCAACAATGACATTTTGGTTAATTTACAAAACTGAAACAACACAAAAAGAATACCATTGTAAGTTAATACTAACACAGACACTCGTAAACGTGTTAGCACATTAGCTAATACTAACAACGCTAGCTTCAGAACAATACGATAGCATGTACAAATATGCATGAAAACACCCCTACAGACATCACACACGGTATGTATGAATTGTTTTAGTTAAATTGCAAAACTTACAAATGTTGCTTCGAGCGATGAATGAAGAAACCGTGTGGGTAGAAACGCTATGGACGGCTAGACGACAGAACGTCACTCTATTTCCTGTTTGAGAGCACTAAATGCAGTGAGCAAACTGGTCCAGAAGATGGTGCCATTGCACAAACAATAAAACACTTTCTTGGTGTGTTTGCTTGTTTTTTTTGTTTTGTTTTTGTCACGGCGCAGGCTCGAACACGCTTTTCCCAGGCAACTGGGTCTGCCAGCACCTCCGCTGGCAGCGCGCCGAGACACGCCCACATGGCGGTAAGGCTGTGGGCGATCAGCAATCTGCACACCTGGGACTGATGTGGGCGAGCGGTATAAGGACCTGTGGACCCCAGGATCCTCGCGGGAGCTTAATCCTCTATGGTGTACTGTAAGCCGATTCCAGCTTTATGCTCTCTCTCCCTTTCTGCGTTTCCCCTCCATGTCTGATGTCCGTGTTGTCCTCCCGCAGTTCGTTCCCGAGTTTTCCTGTTGTGATCCCCTGTTGTTCCCCTCTAGATTCTGGACTGCCTCCCCTGGATCTTGACCTCTGGCATGACTACGGACTGCCTTCCTGCTTTGTCCCTCCTCTCGCTCAACACAACACTTGGCAACACACACTACAGCTAACCACACACATAGCCTCACACACACACTCTTGAATTGTGTCACACACAACACTCTATAGTTATTTGTCAGTATTGTGTGATTTATATATATATATATATATATTGCCTATATATATAATAAATCTTAGAGCTTTACTTCCCCCTTGTGTCTGTGCCGTCAACTCCCTCCAGCAACCATAACAGTTTTTTTTTTATTATTTTAATTCTATTTTATTATTTGGCTGCTGTAGTTAATTTTATTGGATTAACATTCTGTGATTATTTTTATTATTATTTGTTTTATTTAGTTTTTTTTCATAATTCAATAATAATAATTTGATTAAACAAACATTTTATGATTTTTGTAGACAACATTTTTAAAACATATATTACTAAAAATGTTTTTTAGGTCAACACTGTCTTTTGGAAATATGTTATTATAATTTATATACCAAATATATTACGAGAATTATGTTGAATCGAGAATCGGCTGTGGGCCCAAAGATTCCCAACTCTAGTGACTAAGATGGCGGCAGCTGGAATCGTACCAGGAGACCTCAAGTTCTTGGAGGACTAGTGTTGTCCCGATACCAATATTTTGGTACCGGTACTGGTACTAAAATGTATTTTGATACTTTTCGGTACTTTTCTAAATAAAGGGGACCACAAAAAATTGCATTATTGGCTTTATGATAACACAAAATCTTACGGTACATTAAACCGGTACTTTTTAGAGGCGGTATAGTACCGAATATGATTAATTAGTATCGCGGTACTATACTAATACCGGTATAATGTACAACCCTATGGAGGACATGCTAGAGCCTCAAAAAGTGCCCAATAAGACCGGAAAATGTCCTTAGATTTGTTGCCAGTCGCTTTTTTTTTTTTTAATTAATACAATCCATGGGAGATTAAATATAATCGCTAACCAATTAGCAACAAAGTTGCTAAAATGGCAGCACTGATGCTACGTCTTCTTATCCTCTGGCAGAGCAGGTGAGTCACGTCATCTACATGATACATTATAGTCCCATTATAATGTATAATACACTCTTAACGGAGTCAATGCTCTCTTCTAAAACGTGTCTCAGTTCTGAGACGGTCAATTTTAGCAGTTTTCCTTTTGAAAACAAATGATCGTTACTTAGTAACGAACCCAAAATGATGGGCCAGCGATTGGTTTAATTAAGCTAAGTAAGATCAGAGCATATCTCAGAGTGAACCCTCACGGCTGAGCAACCGGAGACAATTCATTAATGCGGATTCCAGGCGAGGCTTTCCTTCATGATCTCTGACTTTTCCAATCTTTTTAATAAACCTGCACCACTCAGGGCCACACGTGGAACCAGGGCTAAAAAACTGTATCACGATAGAGGAGTCCTACACAGTATCGGTCCATATCGATAGTTATTGATATATTTCATGAACAATCGAAAATAAGGAGCAGAAGTAAAATATATTCAATGTAAACATTTTCATTTCAAGTGGAACCTTCCTCTGATTATAATCCCCTCAAGTATCAAGACAGACATGAAAGGACATGTAAACAAAATTGTAAAATCACATTCAACACCTAAAGGGGAAATGCACTTTTTTGGGGGGGGGGGGAATTTTGGCTACCGTTCACAATCATTATGAGAAACAAGAAGACAAACATTTTGTTTTGTTTTGCATTCTAACATGTAAAAATGGTCTTGTTCTAGGTAGCTAGCAATGCAGCTAATGGGAGCAATCAATTCTACCTCGAAATCATTTTAAAAATGCATTCAAAAACAGCCAAGTTGTAATAAGACTCATGACGTGCTGCATGTATCATGATCGATATCAAAGTGTGACTCACTCGATGGATTGTTGTCTGTTTGGTCCAGCTGGGCGAGGGTGCTTCCCCCCCTCCCCCCAGTTTATTTGGGTAAGCACTCCATTTATGTCAAAATAGCTTGGCTCCAAGTTCCAAATTTTGCAGCTTCGAATCACTTTCACCTCACTCTCTCCGCTTCCGTCTGCTCCAACGTCTCACTCTTCCTTTGTGCTGGAAGTACTAGTTATTCTTCTGTATATTTAGCTTAAAAAAAGATAAGGTTATGAATCCTCATTTGTCCGAAAATAGTCGTCTTTGTTGTCTGTTACCAAGTTTGCCATGATTAGAACACACACTCGCGTTTGTTTCCGGAAGTAGGAACACATATTTGTTGCCAGAAGTCGGACATGCGCTGGTATGGAAACGGAAATCAATGCGCAGGAGTAATCAATCAATGATTAAAATGATCAAAATACAGTAAATATTGAAGATATTACATATTTTTATGAAGGTGTCTGTTAATACATTATATATATACTTGTTATGAAGGTGTCTGTTACTACACTATATACATACATATATATATATATATATATATATATATATATATATATATATATATATATATATATATATATATATATATATATATACTGTATATATATATATATACATACACACTATATATACTGTGTATGTTGTACATATTACATATTGTTATGAAGGTGTCTGTTACTACATTATATATATACTTGCAATGTGTATATTGTACATATTACATGTTGTTATGAAGGTCTGTTACTATATTATATATGTATACATACATATATATACATATATATAAACATACATATATATATATATATACATATATATAAACATACATATATATATATACACACGTATATATATATATATACACACACACACATATATATATATATATATACACATATATATATTTATATATACACACATATATATATATTTATATATACACACACACATATATATATATATATATATATATATATATATATATATATATATATATATATATACATATATGTATGTGTGGGGAAAAAAAATCACAAGACTATTTCATCTCTACAGGCCTGTTTCATGAGGGGGGTACCCTCAATCGTCAGGAGATTATTATTATATATACATATATATATATATATATATAGTGTGTGTATATTGTACATATTACATATTGTTATGAAGGTGTCCGTTCCTACATTATATATATACTTGCAGTGTGTATATTGTACATATTACATATTGTTATGAAGGTGTCTGTTCCTACATTATATATATTCACTTGCAGTGTGTATATAAAACATATTATATATTTTTATGAAGGTGTTTGTTACAACATTATATTCATACATACATATATGTATATTCATACATACATATATATATATATATATATATATATATATATATATATATATATATATATATATATATATATATATATATATACATATATATATATATATATATAATTGCAGTGTTTATATAAAACGTTGATGGAGGGATTTGAAGATGTTCTTGTCTCATAGCAATTGTGAACGATAGGCAAAACTGCAGTTCCCCTTTGACAATAATCTCTTAAAATAAGGAATATGTAAGAAATGCTTATTAAAATGTAAATAAATAGTGCGAAACGGGAAAATATAAACATGGAGAACTATTTTCTGTAGGTTTAGTGCTAGGAAGTTACAGCTGTGCTCTAAAGGGTGAGCATAGCTAAGGTGGTGTGGTATCACTGACTACAAATGCCTCGGTCTGACGACGATCCTGTTGGAAAAAAAACCCCTAAAAAGGCCATACTGTCTATGTGACTTTTCCTGGTTTGCCCACAATCTCTTCATTTGTACTTTCTCTTCTCACTCCATGCAAAGAATCAACCACCAGACAACAAGATGGCACAAGCAAACCTAATAGATGATACTGTTACCTGATTGGCTGCAGTGATCACTTTGTTTTATTGATATCATTATCTATCGCGTTGCTTGTGACATTGCCGACACGTGTGCTACTGGACCAGCTTTATGGAGTGATGGTTTTAGACGAGAGAAAAATGGACTAAATTGGAGGGTACCTGTTGGAATGTGGCGTCCATGTCTGCAGCAATATTATGCCGGGCCCAGTGGTCACACGGTGCTTTAACTCAGGGTGACTCACAGAGGAAATATTGTACCTACAATCATCCACCAGCCTCCCTTTTAATAACTGTCCTATTTACAGGAGTGATAAAAGACAGCCTCTGAATGGTAATAGTTATTAAATGTGACATTTAACTTCAATGCAGCCTTTAACATGAAAAGGCGGACGACACTTTGGACCGGTCGCCGGTCAATCACAGGGCCATTTGACGACAGGTGAACGTAAAAATGATAGTTAAAAAAAAAAAAAAGTACTTAAGCTTGCAAAGAAAATTGCTAGCCGAAAAAAGTAGTTTGTCTTTGTTACATACATACTTTATAGCATTTTCCTCGAGCGTTGTGGAAGGTTTTTGGACGTGTTTTAAAACCTCTTATGGCCCAAGCTGTTTGTTTACATGCTTTTTTTTTTTTATTTCTCTTTGCTATTTGGGCTTTTTGGACCCTAATTAGAATAAAAACTAAGAATCATCTTTTGATATGATGTACTTAATCCATAAGTAACAAACGTGTACTTCATGTTTAGTGACATGCTAATTCTTATTTTTACATTTTTTTCCCCAAATTCCATTGTATGTTATACTCTTCTGACACCACCAGATGGCAGTATAAGTGTCCATATTAGGGCCATAAGACCCCAATTCAGTAGTGTACACAATTTTGGAAATAAGAGCTAAAAGGTGCTGTCCACGCATGTGGCCAACTAAGCCTTTAGAGGTGTTAAAGGGCTTTATATTATTACTTGTTAGCCGCCTCATACTAGCTGTTTTTTTTACAATTTAGAACGCACAAAAAAGTGCAGTTTTTCTTTAAGTTGGAGGATGGGTGTGGAGGAAGGATTGTTGCCTGGAATGTCACCTAGCGTGAAAAAAAAACATGCATTTGACTTTTTAGCATTCTACAACAAAAGTGTAAAAATAAGTTATTATAGATATGTGTAGTGATTTCTGTTAATTATCGATTTTTTGTTGACCTTGCAAAATTTACTTAATTAATTTACTTTACTAAAATTAAATCAAATTCAATGAATTAATCTAGTAAATTAAATTAATAATACAATTAAATGAAATGTATAAAACAAAATAAAATTACATTAAAATAAGTTCCTTTTCCAGTTGTACAGCCGTAGAAATTTTTTTCGCTGCTATCCAGCTACTGCTACTTGAATTTCGTTTGTACCCATGAGAGACAAGGGTGCCAGCTACTGAGCTAAAAACCCGAGCTGTCAACTCGATAGCCAGCACTGCTCCTGAGGTTGTCAGGATGTGAGGTTTACCAGCGTACGCATGGCCCAGCCACACTGGTTGGCCTCCGTTCCGGTCATTCTTCTAAGGCTCGCTCGCATCCGGGTCACGGCACCACTTTTTTCCCACTGTTTCTGCTCCGCCAGGGTGTCACATCGGGGTCGCATGATTTTGCGGTAGTCGTTTCCCCGAGATGCAGATGGACGTCAGGAAGCAGCGTGTTCCGCCCGGGACTCGAACATTGGTCTTTCGACATGAGGCACGAGCGTGCTAGCTACCCAGCTAAAATCATGAGCTATCAACCCGATAGCCAGCACTAGTCTTGCCTTTGTCAGGGTGTGAGGTCTACCGACGTACACCCCTAAACATTAGTCTCATCCGGGTCACGGCACCACATTTTTACAAATTTTCTGTTCCGCCCGGGACTCAAACCTTGGTCTTTCGGCATGTGGGACGAGCATGCCAGCAACCAAGCAAAAAGCCACAGCTATCAACCCGATAGCCAGCACTAGTCTTGCCTTTGTCAGGGAGTGAGGTCTACCGACGTACACCCCTAAACATTCGTCTCATCCGGGTCACGGCACCACATTTTTCCACTTTTCCTGTTCCGCCCAGGACTCGAATCTCTGTCCTTTGGCATGAGACACGAGTGTGCTAGCTACCCAGCTAAAAGCCTAAGCTATCAACCCTATAGCCAGCACTAGTCTTGCCTTTGTCAGAGAGTGAGGTTTACCCACCAACACCCCTTAACACTACTCTCATCCGGGTCATGGCACCACATTTTTCCGAATTTCCTGTTCCGCCCGGGACTCGAACCTTGATCTTTCCAAATGTGGGACGAGCGTGCTAGCTACCAAGCAAAAAGCCAGAGCTATCAACCCGATAGCCAGCACTAGTCTTGCCTTTGTCAGGGAGTGAGGTCTATCGACGTACACCCCTAAACATTCGTCTCATCCGGGTCACGGCACCACATTTTTCCACTTTTCCTGTTCCGCCCAGGACTCGAACATTGGTCTTTCGACATGAGGCACGAGGGTGCTAGTTACCCAGCTAAAAGCCTGAGCTATCAACCCGATAGCCAGCACTAGTCTTGCCTTTGTCAGGGAGTGAGGTTTACCAACCAACACCCCTAAACATTACTCTAATCTGGGTCACGGCACCACATTTTCCCAAATTTCCTGTTCCACCCGGACTCAAACCTCTGTCTTTCGGCATGAGGCACGAGTGTGCTAGCTACCCAGCTAAAGGCCTGAGCAATCAACCCGATAGCCAGCGCTAGTCTTGCCTTTGTCAGGGAGTGAGGTTTACCCACCAACACCCCTAAACATTACTCTGATCCGGGTCACGGCACCATTTTTTCCCGAATTTCCTGTTCCGCCCGGGGCTCGAACCTTGGTCATTCGGCATGTGGGACGAGTGTGCTAGCTACCCAGCTAAAAGCCAGAGCTATCAACCCGATAGCCAACACTAGTGTTGCCTTTGTCAGGGAGTGAGGTTTACCCACCAACACCCCTCAATATTACTCTCATCCGGGTCATGGCACCACATTTTTCCGAATCTCCTGTTCCGCCCGGGACTCGAACCTTGATCTTTCCGCATGTGGGACGAGCGTGCTAGCTACCAAGCATAAAGCCAGAGCTATCAACCCGATAGCCAGCACTAGTCTTGCCTTTGTCAGGGAGTGAGGTCTATCGACGTACACCCATAAACATTCGTCTCATCTGGGTCACGGCACCACATTTTTCCACTTTTCCTGTTCCGCCCGGGTCTCGAATCTCTGTCCTTCGGCATGAGACACGAGTGTGCTAGCTACCCAGCTAAAAGCCTGAGCTATCAACCCGATAGCCAGCACTAGTCTTGCCTTTGTCAGAGAGTGAGGTTTACCCACCAACACCCCTCAACACTACTCTCATCCGGGTCATGGCACCACAGTTTTCCGAATTTCCTGTACCGCCCGGGACCCGAACCTTGATCTTTTCGCATGTGGGATGAGCGTGCTAGCTACCAAGCAAAAAGCCAGAGCTATCAACCCGATAGCCAGCACTAGTCTTGCCTTTGTCAGGGTGTGAGGTCTATCGACGTACACCCCTAAACATTCGTCTCATCCGGGTCACGGCACCACATTTTTCCACTTTTCCTGTTCCGTTCGGGACTCGAACATTGGTCTTTCGACATGAGGCACGAGGGTGCTAGTTACCCAGCTAAAAGCCTGAGCTATCAACCCGATAGCCAGCACTAGTCTTGCCTTTGTCAGGGAGTAAAGTTTACCAACCAACACCCCTAAACATTACTCTAATCTGGGTCACGGCACCACATTTCCCCAAATTTCCTGTTCCACCCGGGACTCAAACCTCTGTCTTTCGGCATGAGGCACGAGTGTGCTAGCTATCCAGCTAAAGGCCTGAGCTATCAACCCGATAGCCAGCACTAGTCTTGCCTTTGTCAGGGAGTGAGGTTTACCCACCAACACCCCTAAACATTACTCTGGTCCGGGTCACGGCACCATTTTTTCCCAAATTTCCTGTTCCGCCCGGGGCTCGAACCTTGGTCATTTGGCATGTGGGACGAGTGTGCTAGCTACCCAGCTAAAAGCCTGAGCTATCAACCCGATAGCCAGCACTAGTCTTGCCTTTGTCAGGGAGTGAGGTTTACCAACCAACACCCCTAAACATTACTCTAATCTGGGTCACGGCACCCCATTTTCCCAAATTTCCTGTTCCACCCGGGACTCAAACCTCTGTCTTTCGGCATGAGGCACGAGTGTGCTAGCTACCCAGCTAAAGGCCTGAGCTATCAACCCGATAGCCAGCACTAGTCTTGCCTTTGTCAGGGAGTGAGGTTTACCCACCAACACCCCTAAACATTACTCTGATCCGGGTCACGGCACCATTTCCCCCCGAATTTCCTGTTCTGCCCGGGGCTTGAACCTTGGTCATTCGGCATGTGGGACGAGTGTGCTAGCTACCCAGCTAAAAGCCAGAGTTATCAACCCGATAGCCAACACTAGTGTTGCCTTTGTCAGGGAGTGAGGTTTACCAACCAACACCCCTAAACATTAGTCTCAACCGGGTCACGGCACCACATTTTTCCAAATTTCCTGTCCCGCCCGGGACTCAAACTTTGGTCTTTCGACATGAGGCACGAGCATGATAGCTACCCAGCTAAAATCATGAGCTATCAACCCGATAGCCAACACTAGTCTTGCCTTTGTCAGGGAGTGAGGTTTACCAACCAACACACCTAAACATTAGTCTCATATGGGTCACGGCACCACATTTTTCCAAATTTCCTGTTCCGCCTGGGACTCGAACCTTGGTCTTTCGACATGAGGCACGAGTGTGCTAGCTACCCAGCTAAAAGCCTGAGCTATCAACCCTATAGCCAGCACTAGTCTTGCCTTTGTCAGAGAGTGAGGTTTACCCACCAACACCCCTCAACACTACTCTCATCCGGGTCGTGGCACCACATTTTTCCGAATTTCCTGTTCCGCCCGGGACTCGAACCTTGATCTTTCCACATGTGGGACGAGCGTGCTAGCTACGAAGCAAAAAGCCAGAGCTATCAACCCGATAGCCAGCACTAGTCTTGCCTTTGTCAGGGAGTGAGGTCTATCGACGTACACCCCTAAACATTCGTCTCATCCGGGTCACGGCACCACATTTTTCCACTTTTCCTGTTCCGCCCGGGACTTGAACATTGGTCTTTCGACATGAGGCACGAGGGTGCTAGTTACCCAGCTAAAAGCCTGAGCTATCAACCCGATAGCCAGCACTAGTCTTGCCTTTGTCAGGGAGTGAGGTCTATCGACGTACACCACTAAACACTCGTCTCATCCGGGTCACGGCACCACATTTTTCCACTTTTCCTGTTCCGCCCGGGACTCCAACCTCGGTCTTTCGGCATGAGGCACGAGTGTGCTAGCTACCCAGCTAAAAGCCTGAGCTATCAACCCGATAGCCAGCACTAGTCTTGCCTTTGTCAGAGAGTGAGGTTTACCCACCAACACCCCTCAACATTACTCTCATCCGGGTCACGGCACCACATTTTTACGGATTTCCTGTTCCGCCCCGGGACTCGAACCTTGATCTTTCTGCATGTGGGACGAGCGTGCTAGCTACCAAGCAAAAAGCCAGAGCTATCAACCCGATAGCCAGCACTAGTCTTGCCTTTGTCAGGGAGTGAGGTCTATCGACGTACACCCCTAAACATTCGTCTCATCCGGGTCACGGCACCACATTTTTCCACTTTTCCTGTTCCGCCCGGGACTCGAACCTTGGTCTTTCGGCATGTGGGACCAGCGTGCTAGCTACAAAGCAAAAAGCCAGACCTCTCAACCCGATAGCCAGCACTAGTCATGCCTTTGTCAGGGAGATAGGTCTACCGACGTACACCCCTAAACATTTGTCTCATCTGGGTCACGGCACCACATTTTTCCACTTTTGCTGTTTCGCCCGGGACTCGAACCTCGGTCTTTCGGCATGAGGCACGAGTGTGCTAGCTACCCAGCTAAAAGCCTGAGCTATCAACCCGATAGCCAGCACTAGTCTTGCCTTTGTCAGGGAGTGAGGTCTATCGACGTACACCCCTAAACATTCGTCTCATCCGGGTCACGGCACCACATTTTTCCACTTTTCCTGTTCCGCCCGGGACTCGAACCTTGGTCTTTCGGCATGTGGGACCAGCGTGCTAGCTACCAAGCAAAAAGCCAGACCTCTCAACCCGATAGCCAGCACTAGTCATGCCTTTGTCAGGGAGATAGGTCTACCAACGTACACCCCTAAACATTTGTCTCATCTGGGTCACAGCACCACATTTTTCCACTTTTGCTGTTTCGCCCGGGACTCGAACCTCGGTCTTTCGGCATGAGGCACGAGTGTGCTAGCTACCCAGCTAAAAGCCTGAGCTATCAACCCGATAGCCAGCACTAGTCTTGCCTTTGTCAGGGAGTGAGCATTACCCACCAACACCCCTAAACATTAGTCTGATCCGGGTCACGGCACCACATTTTTCTGAATTTCCTGTTCCGCCCGGGACTCGAACCTTGGTCTTTCGGCATGTGGGACGAGTGTGCTAGCTACCAAGCTAAAAGCCTAAGCTATCAACCGTGCACTATTCAACTGTACAATTTTCAATGCATATTCATGTGCTTTTAACTTTCCTACGAATGGCTTCCCAATCCCAAAGCACTTCTTGTGTGTCCATAGTCCAAAAGAACGGCGGCCCCTGATTGGTTACATGTACAATGCAACCAGGCATACTTTTAAAAGCATGCTTAATAATGACTGCAATCTCCCTGGAGCTAAACACACAGAGTAAAAATAGGCCCTGTCAATAGTCCCTGGCTATATTATCTGCTATCATTGTGAATAATGATCAGAGCGCGGCAGCACAGCAGGCAAAAAGGAAAAAAAACAAAAACATAGCGTTGAAATACGCCTTAAGCATCAGGCAGCGAGTCGCCTGTATTCATCCAATTTATGTCTCCAGGTCCAAAAGTCAGGCGTTATTAAGCAAATTAGATTTCAGGCCCTGGCATGATGTGCGCCACCGCTGATTATTTTGCGGACACCCCCTGACGGGCTGGTTAATGTCCAGACACACTGCTGTCTTTCTAATTTTTTTTTTTTTTCTACCATCTTTATCTGGCTTGTACCCATCCCTTAATCTCAAAGTACATGTCACGCATCAAACATGGCCGCTTTGGCGGTGTTAATTAAAAACACA
>NC_084573.2:28457500-28497500 GCF_033978685.3 Nerophis lumbriciformis
AGTCACAATGGCGTGCGTTTTGTTTATACCCGGTTTCGGTAGCGCGGTTTTTGGTGATCAAAGTCTTTTTTCGGTGTTTGAGTTTACGATACATCACTTGTTAATAGTGTACATATAATAAGGTATATATATATATATATATATATATATATATATATATATATATATATATGTCAATTCATACTTTAACGACCACCTAATGTTAATGTTTTATGTTTGTGTGTTTTGAATTTAATGTCAGTTTTTCCCACGGTCACAAACACACCGTCCGTGCCTGAAAGGTGATTGGCGGAGAATGAGGAAGTATTGTTGTGTGTTCGGGGAAGCGCGGACTCACGAGACGAAAATGTTTGCCCGTGAGGTAAAACCTGTTGGAATTGTGCCGTCTGTTATCGTAAGATTGGTAATAAAAGTTAAAAATAGCATTGGACTTTGTGATTTTCTTCTATGAAATTATATTACTTAAATTTTTTTTCGAGAAGGAAAAGTTTGTGAGGCGGCATAGCTCGGTTGGTAGAGTGGCCGTGCCAGCAACTTGAGGGTTCCAGGTTCGATTCCTGCTTCCGCCATCCTAGTCACTACTGTTGTGTCCTTGGGCAAGACACTTTACCCACCTGCTCCCAGTGCCACCCCACACTGGTTTAAATGTAACTTAGATATTGGGTTTCACTATGTAAAGCGCTTTGGGTCACTAGAGAAAAGCGCTATATAAATATAATTTACTTCACTTCAAGTAAAAAAAAAAAAAGGATTTTGAAGGTGTGGCGGTAATAAAAATGCCGTGGCAGTGCGCCACATTCAATTACATTAAGGGGACACCCTATAAAACGATGATGGAGGCTTTTGGATGTTTTTAGAGCGCTTTATAGGCGGAGTAGAGCGACTCCAATTAGCTCCATTGTTAGATGATTTTTGCTCAGGTTTATTTACAACTTAGAATGCTTAACAAAAGAAAAACATATGTATTGTTGTCTTACTTAGGCTTTTTTTTCTTTCTTTAGTTTATTTCGAACATGAACACACTTACAGTATATTACATCACACATTTTCATATCATTTCACTTTACATCATGTCCGAAAAGGAGTAGGAAGAAGCAAAGCTTATTTAATCCTGCCCCTTTCCCACTTCAGAGCGTTTACAAATATATACATCATTTACTGACCTTTTTATATAACAAAATAACATCTGTGAATTAGTATACCACAACAGTTTTGTAATATGTAATTACTTATTTCAGTCATTATTAACATACTGAGATGAAGAATATCTTATTTTCAATAAGGTTTAAATTATTTCTCATAATTCTTTGTGCTTTGTAAGCACTAATCATTTGAACAACCTCTTAAACTGGATCATATCAGTACAATGTTTAACTTCTTTACTTAATCCATTCCATCATTTAATTCCACATACTGATATGCTAAAGGTTCCAAGTGTTGGACGTGCATATAAATGTTTGAAATTATTTTTTCCTCCAAGGTTATATTTCTCCTCTTTAGTTGAGAAGAATTGTTGTACATTCTTTGGTAGCAGGTTATAGTTTGCTCTGTACATCATTTTAGCTGTTTGCAATTTTACCAAATCACCGAAATTTTAAAGGGGACCATTATCACCAGACCTATGTAAGCGTCAATATATACCTTGATGTTGCAGAAAAAAGACCATATATTTTTTTAACCGATTTCCGAACTCTAAATGGGTGAATTTTGGCGAATTAAACGCCTTTCTAATATTCGCTCTCGGAGCGATGACGTCACTAAAAGCAATCTGCCATTTTCTCAAACACCGAGTCAAATCAGCTCTGTTATTTTCCGTTTTTTTGACTGTTTTCCATACCTTGGAGACATCATGCCTCGTCGGTGTGTTGTCGGAGGGTGTAACAACACGAACAGGGAGGATTAGAGTTGCACCAGTGGCCCAAAGATGCGAAAGTGGCAAGAAATTGAACGTTTGTTCCGCACACTTTACCGACGAAAGCTATGCTACGACAGAGATGGCAAGAATGTGTGGATATCCTGCGACACTCAAAGCAGATGCATTTCCAACGATAAAGTCAAAGAAATCTGCCGCCAGACCCCCATTGACTCTGCCGCAGTGTGTGAGCAATTCAGGGACAAAGGGCCTCGGTAGCACGGCAAGCAATGGCGGCAGTTTGTTCCCGCAGACGAGCGAGCTAAACCCCCTGGATGTCTTGGCTCACACCGTCAAGAGAAGAATATCGACCCTAGCTTCCCTGGCTTGCTGACATGAGGGTATGTCTACAGAATATATTAATTGATGAAAATTGGGCTGTCTGCACTCTCAAAGTGCATGTTGTTGCCAAATGTATTTCATATGCTGTAAACCTAGTTCATAGTTGTTAGTTTCCTTTAATGCCAAACAAACACATACCAATCGTTGGTTAGAAGGCGATCGCCGAATTCGTCCTCGCTTTCTCCCGTGTCGCTGGCTGTCGTGTCGTTTTCGTCGGTTTCGCTTGCATACGGTTCAAACCGATATGGCTCAATAGCTTCAGTTTCTTCTTCAATTTCGTTTTCGCTACCTGCCTCCACACTACAACCATCCGTTTCAATACATGCGTAATCTATTGAATCGCTTAAGCCGCTGAAATCCGAGTCTGAATCCGAGCTAATGTCGCTATAGCTTGCTGTTCTATGCGCCATGTTTGTTTGTGTTGGCATCACTATGTGACGTCACAGGAAACCGGACGGGTGGTTAAAATCAGGCACTTTGAAGCTTTTTTTAGGGATATTGCGTGATGGGTAATATTTTGAAAAAAACTTTGAAAAATATAATAAGCCACTGGGAATTGATTTTTAATGGTTTTAACCATTCTGAAATTGTGATAATGTTCCCCTTTAATATTTTTGACTCGGTAAATAAAGGGTTTGTATGTTCTCTATATCCAACATTTTGTATTATTCTAACTGATCTTTTTTGTAACACAGTGAGCGAATGTTCGCACATTTGTAGTTATTTCCCCATATTTCTTATTATTATTATTAGCCTTTATTTAACCAGGTAAAATCCCATTGAGATCAAAGATCTCTTTTCCAAGGGAGACCTGGCCAAGAGGGCAGCAGCAAGGTTACATTAAAAACAGTAAACAAATACATAAAACATCACATTTACAACATTAAAACTTGCTCACATGACACATGTGCATACAGACAAGGTAGACTGCAGTCCTTTCACAGAAGCTTTAAACTCATTCAACGTAACTAGGGTTTGAAGTTTAATGTTCGATTGTAGGTTATTCCAAGCCTTCGGTGCTGAAAACCTAAATGCTTTCTTGCCCAGTTCAGTTCTACACAATAACTCAGATATGGTAACACTAGCGAGCAGTAGAGAATATGAGGTGATTTTGTGAATGATAGGCACAATTCCCAAAAAAGCGCAGTTCCCTTTTAACCCCCATAGAGTAATGGCTGTATTTCGGCTTGCTGTTACCATGACAACAACCTGAGGAGGGGGTGCGGGGGGTTCAAAATGACAAAATGGCACTGCGTTTGAAGCTTTTTATTTACTCGCAGTCACGGCGATGTGTGTGAGGATTCTGTAAATGGTGATGTGATTTATAAGACGACCAAAAACTGCACAGCGTGGAAGAGGAATGATGAGGACAGAGTCTCTCAGACGGAGGACCGTTATATAGGACCAAGCAGTACCTCCCTACAAAACACATAGCAGAAATCTCAAAGTTTCATTTCGACAATATTTAGAAAATGAAGATGCCACTGCAACTCTAACATGTCAGCATCGACTGAGCTGGGGGGAAAAAAAGGAACCCTCTGCTAATAGCTTAAGTAAGAGCACAAGAGATGGCCAGAAGCACAGGGAGAGGTAGTCGGTATAAAAATCGATACGTCTCAACATCCATTACAGCAAAGGAGATGAAGAGCAGACAGAAGTACAAGGCAGCAGTGGTCCATGACAGCAATAGTCGGAAGGTCACCAGTGTTCTCATATGCTGCTTGGAGTCAATCCAAACAAAAATACGTTTCCGCGTCTTCATTTTACAAGTTTAAGCTTCGACTTTAACTTGAGGTGAAGCTCTTCAGAAAGTACTTTTGATCTGACGAGCCCCTCTGCATCTTGTGACCCCTGTGTGACTTGAATGATTTGTTTCATCCTCTGCAATTAGCAACTGGTGTGAACATGCTCGCCATGCCGCCTGCACGTTTATGTCACGAGGGGAGTTACATCGGGAACTGTTCATTAAAGGGGAACATTATCACAATTTCAGAAGGGTTAAAACCATTAAAAATCAGTTCCCAGTGGCTTATTTTATTTTTCGAAGTTTTTTTCAAAATTTTACCCATCACGCAATAGCCATAAAAAAAGCTTCAAAGTGCCTGATTTTAACCATCGTTATATACACCCGTCCATTTTCCTGTGACGTCACATAGTGATGCCAACACAAACAAACATGGCGCATAGAACAGCAAGCTATAGCGACATTAGCTCGGATTCAGACTCGGATTTCAGCGGCTTAAGCGATTCAACAGATTACGAATGTATTGAAACGGATGGTTGTAGTGTGGAGGCAGGTAGCGAAAACGAAATTGAAGAAGAAACTGAAGCTATTGAGTCATATCGGTTTGAACCGTATGCAAGCGAAACCGACGAAAACGACACGACAGCCAGCGACACGGGAGAAAGCGAGGACGAATTCGGCGATCGCCTTCTAACCAACGATTGGTATGTGTTTGTTTGGCATTAAAGGAAACTAACAACTATGAACTAGGTTTACATCATATGAAATACATTTGGCAACAACATGCACTTTGAGAGTGCAGACAGCCCAATTTTCATCAATTAATATATTCTGTAGACATACCCTCATGTCAGCAGGCCAGGGAAGCTAGGGTCGATATTCTTCTCTTGATCATCTTCGGGACGGTGTGAGCCAAGACATCCTGGGGGTTTAGCTCGCTCGTCTGCGAGAACAAACTGCCGCCATTGCTTGCCGTGCTACCGAGGTCCTTTGTCCCTGAATTGCTCACACACTCCGGCAGATTCAATGGGGGTCTGGCGGCAGATTTCTTTGACTTTATCGTTGGAAATGCATCTGCTTTGAGTGTCGCAGGATATCCACACATTCTTGCCATCTCTGTCGTAGCATAGCTTTCGTCGGTAAAGTGTGCGGAACAAACGTCCAATTTCTTGCCACTTTCGCATCTTTGGGCCACTGGTGCAACTTGAATCCGTCCCTGTTCGTGTTGTTACACCCTCCGACAACACACCGACGAGGCATGATGTCTCCAAGGTACGGAAAACGGTCGAAAAAACGGAAAATAACAGCTGATTTGACTCGGTGTTTGAGAAAATGGCGGATTGCTTTCCGAGAGCGAATAATAGAAAGGCGTTTAATTCGCCAAAATTCACCCATTTAGAGTTCGGAAATCGGTTAAGAAAATATATGGTCTTTTTTCTGCAACATCAAGGTATATATTGACGCTTACATAGGTCTGGTGATAATGTTCCCCTTTAATACTGAAACTCTATCACGCCCGCGTCTTACCTAATCAATCGCAACCGCGTTAATTTGCGCACATTGAGGTCAGTCGGCGACGTCTCATGTCGACTTGTCTACTACATGCAGGAAGATCCCCTACCAGCAGGCGCGAGACATTGAAACAACGTTGGTTATACGTACATGTCCTTTAAAATTGACTTTGAAACAACGTTGCGAAACAGTTGTATTTGTAAATTGAGACAATGCTGGTGTCTAACATTGGATCCACGTTGTTGGTTGGGAAATGACCAAAATTCAATGGTCAAATCAACATCAGAACGCAACATTGATTAAACA
Organism: Nerophis lumbriciformis; assembly: GCF_033978685.3. NCBI lineage: Eukaryota > Metazoa > Chordata > Actinopteri > Syngnathiformes > Syngnathidae > Nerophis > Nerophis lumbriciformis. The sequence goes on from NC_084573.2 coordinate 28,463,317, forward strand.
ACGTCAAAAAGCATGTTGTTTCCACGTTGTATTTGTGCTGTACAATATTGGTTGGGAAATTACCAAATTCAATGGTCAAATAAACCTCACACTCGGACATGGAATAAACATTGTCAAAAAGCATGTTGTTTCAACGTTGTATTTGTGTTGTAGAATATTGGTTGGGAAATGACCAAAATTCCATCCATCCATCCATCCATCCATCCATCCATTGTCTACCGCTTGTCTCTTCCGGGGTAAATTCAATGGTCAAATCAACGTCACAACCTGACATTGAATAAACTAATTAAAAAGCATGTTGTTTCATCGTTGTATTTGTGTAGTAGAATATTATTTGGAAAATGACCAAAATTCAATGGTCAAATCAACGTCAGAACCCAACATTGATTAAACGTTGTCAAAAAGCATTTTGCTTCAATGTTGTATTTGTCTTGTAGAATATTGGTTGGGAAATGACCAAAATTCAATGGTCAAATCAACGTCAGAACCCAACATTAATTAAACGTTGTCAAAAAGCATGTTGTTTCAACGTTGTATTTGTGTTGTAGAATATTGGTTGGGAAATTGCCATAATTCAATGGTCAAATCAACATCAGAACCCAACATTGATTAAACAACATCAAAAAGCATGTTGTTTCAACTTTGTATTTGTGTTGTAGAATATTGGTTGGGATATTACCAAAATTCCATCCATCCATCTATCCATTGTCTACCGCTTGTCCCTTTCGGGGTAAATTCAATGGTCAAATCAACGTCACAACCTGACATTGAATAAACTAATTAAAAAACCATGTTGTTTCATCGTTGTATTTGTGTTGTAGAATATTGGTTTGGAAATGACCAAAATTCAATGGTCAAATCAACGTCACAACCCAACATTGATTAAACGTCGTCAAAAAGCATTTTGCTTCAACGTTGTATTTGTGTTGTAGAATATTGGTTGGGAAATGACCAAAATTCAACGGTCAAATCAACGTCACAACCTGACATTGATTAAACATAGTCAAAAAGCATGTTGTTTCAACGTTAAGTTTGTGTTGTAAAATTTTGGTTGGGAAATTACCAAATTCAATGGTCAAATAAACCTCACACTCGGACATGGAATAAACATTGTCAAAAAGCATGTTGTTTCAACGTTGTATTTGTGTTGTAGAATATTGGTTGGGAGATGACCAAAATTCCATCCATCCATCCATTCATTGTCTACCGCTTGTCCCTTCCGGGGTAAATTCAATTGTCAAATCAACGTCAGAACCCAACATTGATTAAACGTCGTCAAAAAGCATGTTGTTTCAACGTTGTATTTGTGTTGTAGAATATTGGTTGGGAAATGACCAAAATTCAACGGTCAAATCAACGTCACAACCTGACATTGATTAAACATAGTCAAAAACATGTTGTTTCAACATTATGTTTGTGTTGTAGAATTTTGGTTGGGAAATTATCAAATTTCAATGGTCAAATAAACCTCCCAACCTGACACTGAATAAACGTCCTCAAAAAGCATGTTGTTTCAACGTTGTATTTGTATTTGTGTTGAAGACTATTGGTTGGGAATTACCAAAATTCCATGCATCCATCCATTTTCTACCGCTTGTCCCTTTCGGGGTAAATTCAATGGTCAAATCAATGTCACAACCTGACATTGAATAAACTAATTAAAAAAACATGTTGTTTCATCGTTGTATTTGTGTTGTAGAATATTATTTGGGAAATGACCAAAATTCAATGGTCAAATCAACGTCAGAACCCAACATTGATTAAACGTCATCCAAAAGCATGTTGTTTCAACGTTGTGTTTGTGTTGTAGAATAATGGTTGGGAAATGACCAAAATGTAATAGTCAAATCAATGTCACAACCTGACATTGATTAAACATAGTCAAAAAGCATGTTGTTTCAACGTTAAGTTTGTGTTGTAAAATTTTGGTTGGGAAATTACCAAATTCAATGGTCAAATAAACCTCACACTCGGACATGGAATAAACATTGTCAAAAAGCATGTTGTTTCAACATTGTATTTGTGTTGTAGAATATTGGTTGGGAAATGACCAAAATTCCATCCATCCATCCATTCATTGTCTACCGCTTGTCCCTTCCGGGGTAAATTAAATTGTCAAATCAACGTCAGAACCCAACATTGATTAAACGTCGTCAAAAAGCATGTTGTTTCAACGTTGTATTTGTGTTGTATAATATTGGTTGGGAAATGACCAAAATTCAACGGTCAAATCAACGTCACAACCTGACATTGATTAAACATAGTCAAAAACATGTTGTTTCAACATTATGTTTGTGTTGTAGAATTTTGGTTGGGAAATTATCAAATTTCAATGGTCAAATAAACCTCTCAACCTGACACTGAATTAACGTCCTCAAAAAGCATGTTGTTTCAACGTTGTATTTGTATTTGTGTTGAAGACTATTGGTTGGGAAATTACCAAAATTCCATGCATCCATCCATTTTCTACCGCTTGTCCCTTTCGGGGTAAATTCAATGGTCAAATCAACGTCACAACCTGACATTGAATAAACTAATTAAAAAAACATGTTGTTTCATCGTTGTATTTGTGTTGTAGAATATTATTTGGGAAATGACCAAAATTCAATGGTCAAATCAACGTCAGAACCCAACATTGATTAAACGTCATCCAAAAGCATGTTGTTTCAACGTTGTGTTTGTGTTGTAGAATAATGGTTGGGAAATGACCAAAATGTAATAGTCAAATCAATGTCACAACCTGACATTGAATAAACGTCGTCAAAAAGCATGTTGTTTTAACGTTGTATTTGTATTGTAGAATATTAGTTGGGAAATGACCAAAATTCAATGGTCAAATCAACGTCAGAAACCAACATTGAATAGACATTGTCATAAAGTATGTTGTTTCAACGTTGTATTTGTGTTGTAGAATATTGGTTGGGAGATGACCAAAATTCAATGGTCAAATCAACATCACAACCTGACATTGATTAAACATCGTCAAAGCATGTTGTTTCAACGTTGTATTTGTGATGTAAAATATTGGTTGGAAAATTACCACATTTCAATGGTCAAATCAACATCAGAATCTGACATTGAATAAATGTTGTCAAAAAGCATGTTGTTTCAATGTTATATTTGTCTTGTAGAATATTGGTTGGAAAATGACCAAATTTCAATGATCAAATCAACGTCAGAACCCAACATTGATCAAACATTGTCAAAAAGCATGTTGTTTCAACGTTGTATTTGTGTTGTAGAATATTAGTTGGGAAATGACCAAATTCAATGGTCAAATCAACATCACAACCTGACATTGATTAAACATCGTCAAAGCATGTTGTTTCAACATTGTATTTGTGATGTAAAATATTGGTTGGAAAATGACCAAATTTCAATGGTTAAATCAACGTCAGAACCCAACATTGATTAAATGTCGTCAAAAAGCATGTTTCAACGTTGTATTTGTGATATAGAATATTGTTTGGGAGGTGACCATAATTCTATGGTCAAATCAACATTGATTAAACGTCGTCAACAAGCATGTTGTTTCAACGTTAGATTAGTGTTAAAAAATATTGGTTGGGGAAATGACCAAAATTCAATGGTCAAATCAACGTCACAACCTGACACTGAATAAACTTTGTCAAAGAGCATGTTGTTTCAACGTTGTATTTGTGTTGTAGAATATTAGTTGGGAAATGACCAAATTCAATGGTCAAATCAACATCACAACCTGACATTGATCAAACATCGTCAAAGCATGTTGTTTCAACATTGTATTTGTGATGTAAAATATTGGTTGGAAAATGACCAAATTTCAATGGTTAAATCAACGTCAGAACCCAACATTGATTAAATGTCGTCAAAAAGCATGTTTCAACGTTGTATTTGTGATATAGAATGTTGTTTGGGAGGTGACCATAATTCTATGGTCAAATCAACATTGATTAAACGTCGTCAACAAGCATGTTGTTTCAACGTTAGATTAGTGTTAAAAAATATTGGTTGGGGAAATGACCAAAATTCAATGGTCAAATCAACGTCACAACCTGACACTGAATAAACTTTGTCAAAGAGCATGTTGTTTCAACGTTGTATTTGTGTTGTAGAATATTGGTTGGGAAATGACTAAAATTCAATGGTCAAATCAACGTCAAAATCTGACATTGAATAAATGTCGTCAAATGGCATGTTGTTTCAACGTTAGGTTGGAGTTGCTAAATGTCAGGACCTACTTTAACAAGTTCTCAACGTTGTTTCAATGTCTTGTACCTGCTGGGCTATGACTCTCTCCCAAAGTCTCTTCTTTTTCCCCATCTCGGGCTTTTGGAGTTTTTCCTTGCCCGGATTTGGGTTCAGATCAGGGAAAGTCGTTGTGGTTTGTGAAGCACTTTGAGGCACTTGTCATTAGGGCTTGTATTTGGTCACATGACTTCTTCCTGAAAGTGAAAACCAGTGGTGGTCGAACAAGCCAAGATGACCAAAGAGGCTTAAATCTTTCTGCAAAAAGCAGATACGAGCAAAAAAAATCCAACTGTGCAATAAACAGGTTCCTATACTTTAACACAAAAAGATTTGTCGGGTGACATCAGGGATTATAGTTCCCAGACATATGGAACTATTGTGCGCTAGACGTCATTCTACACGACAATACAAATGGAAACTTGGAAAAGCATGGAGGTCTACAACTTCTTTGTGCGTTGCTGGGTCAAGGAAATTGCTATCAAGACTCTCTCGGATAAATATGCTTATTTCCAAAATTGTGTACACTACTGAATTGGGGTCTTATGTGCTTATGTGGACACTTACATTGCTATCTGGTGGTGTCAGAAGAGTATAACATACAATGCAATTTGGGGGAAAAAAGTGTAAAAATAAGAATTAGCATGTCACTAAACATGACGTACATGTTTGTGTACTTATGGACTAAGTACATCATATCAAAAGATGATTCTTGGTTTTTATTCTAATTAGGGTCCAATAAGCCCAAAAAGCAAAGAGAAATAAAGAAGGGCCTTAAGAGGTTAAATAAATGTGCCTTCGCTCAAAAAAGGTTGAAAATCACTGTGCTAGATATTGGATTTTTTTTTTTCCCCGAAGTAACGTTTTAATTACTTTCCCTAGTAATTAATTACATTTACTAAAGAGTAATTTCGTCAGTAATTAAATTATATTTTGTTAAAGTAACGAGTAACTTTAATTCATTAATAGTAATGAGTTACTATTTAAAAGTGAATTTTTAGAACACTGGTCATCGCTCGCTTTGACCACATGTGAGTCCTCCCCTTCCTGTTCGCCAGGTGCTGCGAACAACCGCCCGACTCCAGCCTGGTCAAGACAGCGTACGGGTCCTTGTCGGGGGGGCTGGGAGTGAGTCACCGTGGCCCGCAGGTGTCGAGGCCATCCGCCAAAGGTCAGCTCCCTCGCATTGCCGTCATGTCCTCCCGTTGCCCCCGACGACGGCTCAGCGCCGAGAGGTCAAAACAAGCGGTTTGTGCGCGTGTGTGCCCTTTGCAATTTCCCCGGCCCCGCATTCTGTCTTGCTGACATTGGGGGACAAAACAAAAAAAACGGACGCAATTTAAGCATCGCGTCACCCCCGCGGGTAGGAAACATATTTATTCTGTCTGCCGTCGCTCTCACTCTGCGCTTCTTTTTCAACAAATACCTCCTGCTGAGCCTTTTAGGGGGAGGACAAATACAAGCCTATTTATCTGATGGCTGTGTGAGGGAGAATCAACAAGGCAAGACATCCAGCGTTCCCATGGCAACAACAACACCAGCACCATGCAGTGACATTTAAATCAAGGCTGCTCTTTGCCTCGACTGCGTGCCGCCGAGTGGCTTCACAGTTCATAATAAGTCTGGCACTCATTTGTCGGCGGCATAAAGCTTGTCAAGAACGCGCCGCGCACTCGTCGCTTTTCCTCGCCGCTGTTTAATTTCCGCGGTGAATTCCAGACGCTCCGCCGAGGTTTGACTTTTAAAACACAGCGGCAAGACAAATTGTAGGATTGAACACGTTCATTTGTTATGAGGCAAACACGTTCTCACCTTACCAGCTGGATTGGTTCTACGGACAAATCCGGCACCGACCAAACACCTGGTTTGCACGTGACGTCGTCGCGCCAAGTCTGTCACTCCAGCGGCACCGAGAGCAGACTCAGCCAAACTACCTCTAAGCAATGTTGCAATTTTCAATGCCAACCAAGATATTGACTCAGAAAAGACTCCAACGTACAAACCCCGTTTCCATATGAGTTGGGAAATTGTGTTAGTTGTAAATATAAACGGAATACAATGATTTGCAAATCATTTTCAACCCATATTCAGTTGAATATGCTACAAAGACAACATATTTGATGTTCAAACTGATAAACATTTTTTTTTTTTGCAAATAATCATTAACTTTAGAATTTGATGCCAGCAACACGTGACAAAGAAGTTGGGAAAGGTGGCAATAAATACTGATAAAGTTGAGGAATGCTCATCAGACACTTATTTGGAACATCCCACAGGTGAACAGGCAAATTGGGAACAGGTGGGTGCCATGATTGGGTATAAAAGTAGATTCCGTGAAATGCTCAGTCATTCACAAACAAGGATGGGGCGAGGGTCACCACTTTGTCAACAAATGCGTGAGCAAATTGTTGAACAGTTTAAGAAAAACCTTTCTCAAGCAGCTATTGCAAGGAATTTAGGGATTTCACCATCTACGATCCGTAATATCATCAAAGGGTTCAGAGAATCTGGAGAAATCATTGCACGTAAGCAGCTAAGCCCGTGACCTTCGATCCCTCAGGCTGTACTGCATCAACAAGCGACATCAGTGTGTAAAGGATATCACCACATGGGCTCAGGAACACTTCAGAAACCCACTGTCAGTAACTACAGTTGGTCGCTACATCTGTAAGTGCAAGTTAAAACTCTGCTATGCAAGGCGAAAGCTGTTTATCAACAACACCCAGAAACGCCTTCGGCTTCGCTGGGTCTGAGCTCATCTAAGATGGACTGACACAAAGTGGAAAAGTGTTCTGTGGTCTGACGAGTCCACATTTTAAATTGTATTTGGAAACTGTGGACGTTGTGTCCTCCGGACCAAAGAGGAAAAGAACCATGCGGATTGGTATAGGCGCAAAGTTGAAAATCCAGCATCTGTGATGGTATGGGGGTGTATTAGTGCCCAAGACATGGGCAACTTACACATCTGTGAAGGCGCCATTAATGCTGAAAGGTACATACAGGTTTTGGAGCAACATATGTTGCCATCCAAGCAACGTTACCATGGACGCCCCCGCTTATTTCAGCAAGACAATGCCAAGCCACGGGCTACATCAACATGGCTTCATAGTAAAAGAGTGTGGGTACTAGACTGGCCTGCCTGTAGTCCAGACCTGTCTCCCATTGAAAATGTGTGGTGCATTATGAAGTCTAAAATACCACAACGGAGACCCCCGGACTGTTGAACAACTTAAGCTGTACATCAAGCAAGAATGGGAAAGAATTCCACATGAGAAGCTTAAAAAATGTGTCTCCTCAGTTCCCAAACGTTTACTGAGTGTTGTTAAAAGGAAAGGCCATGTAACACAGTGGTGAACATGCCCTTTCCCAACTACTTTGGCACGTGTTGCAGCCATGAAATTCTAAGTTAATTATTATTTGTAAAAAAAATAAATAAAGTTTATGAGTTTGAACTTCAAATATCTTGTCTTTGTAGTGCATTCAATTGAATATGGGTTGAAAAGGATTTGCAAATCATTGTATTCCGTTTATATTTACATCCAACACAATTTCCCAACTCATATGGAAACAGGGTTTGTAAGTGAAGTAAGGCCCCACTTTTCCAAAACAATGCACTAGCTTGATGCTAATATACATTGGCTTTGCTATTGACATGCTACTTTTTTAGCATTTTACAAGGCGATTTCAACACCTCCAAATGTGTTATTGAAAACCACAACTGCACGTTACAATCAAACAACTGGTGCTCAATAAGTACAATTCTTCCAGTATTAACACGTTTTAGGCCCCTTCTACACTAAGGTTATCCAGGGTAAATCCCACCTAACCTTATCCTTGTCCACACATACACACAATGGTCGTTTAAGACCCCCTCCCCCCTCTGTCAGCCGGCGCAACGCAACTTAGTACGCATGCGCGGAAAATGCGCTTGTCATAGTCACCTCCAGTGTTGCTTTGTGTGCAAGTTCTTAAATTAAATGTAACTTTTCTGAACAATATCCACTGTTGTTGTATTTCAATTAACTGGAATCCAGTGTGCTGTGGGGCCCTGTTGTAGTGAATCACACCTGAGTCATCATAAATTAATAAAATATTTATTAGACACGTAAACAATGTGACAAAGAACATTTTACAACAATTAATCTCGGGATCTAGATATCTGATCAGGACACTTCTCACTCTTTTGACTTCACCTTCATTTTCCATTCGTTTTTGGTGACTTTATATACTCTGGACCTAGATGTTGAGTCCGCGACATACATGGCGGACAATAACTGATACAGTCTGCTTTGCCAGTCCAAAAGCATTCGCTGTTTTCCATAGTCTTCCCTCGACGACCAGGTAATACAAAGCACACGCTACCTTTTTTATCACATCCACGGGATCCCGCATTCTCGTTGTCTCCCCTTCGACAAATGAACGTAGTTTTTCGGTAAGTAGAATCACAGCTGACCTGGACATTCCAAAGTTCTCTTGCCGTCTGAGAAGTGTTGTATCTCAAATAGCTGCAATCGCTTTCTTTTAAGGTATTCATGTGTGATTTCCAAGAGCATCTGTACAGACGCAAGGAGAAACATGTCTGTGCATGTCTGGATGACTCGCCTCCATATTTCCAGTGGTTAGCTCCGAGTTACAAAACCGCTTTATTATGAAGCTGGCTGTGGCGCGTTCTTTCTGACGTCACTTCCTGTGTGGGGCGCGGTCTTTCTGGCGTCACTTCCTCTCCGAACTCAGTTTGTAAACGATCAATGAGTCCAAACAAAGCTAAGAGCCGGAGATTCAAGAAATACACGGCGCGCTTACACGTGTAAAAAATTGTCCGAGGAGGGGGACCTTAAACGATAGTTTAGTGTGGCTGAAATGGGGCTAAGGCTAAATAATTATTTGTTTAAGTCTAGACATAGCCTTAGGGCGCAACAAACACCATCTACTACTACTACTGCCATCTAAAATTTCAGCGATTTTACATGCTGATTACAACACCTCCAAAATAGTTAATGAAAACTACAACTAAGATGCACTTACAGTATTAACACTATGTAGGGCACAACAAACACAAAATGAGCTATACACTCCTGCCATTTAACGCCGTGGCAATTTTACACGGCGAATTCAACACCTCCAAATTTGTAAATGAAAACTACAACTAAGATGCACATTACAATCAAACAGCTTGTGCTTAACAAGTACAATACTTACAGTATTAACACTATGTCGGGCGCAACGAACACAACATGAGCTATACACTACTGCCACCTAACGTCTTTGCGATTATACAAGGCGATTTCAAGATCTCCAAATTGATTCATGAAAACTACAACAAAGATGCACATTGCTTAATACGTGCAATACTTATAGTATTAACATGTTTTAGGGCGCAACAAACAACACCATGACCTATACACCAGTGGTCCCCAAACTTATTTGCACCACGGACCGGTTTAATTTAGGCATTATTTTCAGGGACCGGCTTTCCGCTTGTGTCAGATAAATACAGCAAAAATAAGTGCATGAAAAATACAACTCACTTTAACGCTGAATTAATGGGAGCCCTGGGCTTGTTTCTTTTCAATGAAATGCAGATGGAAATCAGCCTTTGGCTACAATCTGTCACATTTATATTTTATTTGTTCATTGATGTGCATTGTATCATGTCATAAAGTTATAACAAATAGCAACTTCCTATCGGGAGTTTTATTGTACATCTATAAACAAGCGTACTGGTGTGTCTAGTGGGACAGGCAAAAGTTAAAGGGGAACATTATCACCAGACCTATGTAAGCGTCAATATATACCTTGATGTTGCAGAAAAAAGACCATATATTTTTTTAACCGATTTCCGAACTCTAAATGGGTGAATTTTGGCGAATTAAACGCCTTTCTATTATTCGCTCTCCGAGCGATGACGTCACAACGGGAAGCAATCCGCCATTTTCTCAAACACCGAGTCAAATCAGCTCTGTTATTTTCCGTTTTTTTCGACTGTTTTCCGTACCTTGGAGACATCATGCCTCGTCGGTGTGTTGTCGGAGGGTGTAACAACACGAACAGGGACGGATTCAAGTTGCACCAGTGGCCCAAAGATGCGAAAGTGGCAAAAAATTGGACTTGTTCCGCACACTTTACTGACGAAAGCTATGCTACGACAGAGATGGCAAGAATGTGTGGATATCCTGCGACACTCAAAGCAAATGCATTTCCAACGATAAAGTCAAAGAAATCTGCCGCCAGACCCCCATTGAATCTGCCGGAGTGTGTGAGCAATTCAGGGACAAAGGACCTCGCTAGCACGGCAAGCAATGGCGGCAGTTTATTCCCGCAGACGAGCGAGCTAAACCCCCTGGATGTCTTGGCTCACACCGTCCCTTATGCCACCAAAGATGATCAACAGAAGAATATCGACCCTAGCTTCCCTGGCCTGCTGACATCAACTCCAAAACTGGACAGATCAGCTTTCAGGAAGAAAGAGCGGATGAGGGTATGTCTACAGAATATATTAATTGATGAAAATTGTATTCATTACTCGCGGTTTTACGTAAATGATTATACATAAACTGTGTTTACCAATAATTTAGCTAAAAAACATTTATTTTTTTCAATCATTCGAGTACATTCGGGTAGTCTTGTGTAATGCAGTATTTTGTGTCTATTTAGGTATGGTTAACCTGAGTGCTGAAATTGTGGAAAAGTATATGTTCTTAGCGCGCCTGAAATGGGCTGTCTGCACTCTCAAAGTGCATGTTGTTGCCAAATGTATTTCATATGCTGTAAACCTAGTTCATAATTGTTAGTAATTATCTTATCAGACAGTGTTAAGCCGCTGAAATCCGAGTCTGAATCCGAGCTAATGTCGCTATAGCTTGCTGTTCTATGCGCCATGTTTGTTTGTGTTGGCTTCACTGTGTGACGTCACAGGAAAATGGACGGGTGTATATAACGATGGTTAAAATCAGGCACTTTGAAGCTTTTTTTAGGGATATTGCGTGATGGGTAAAATTTTGAAAAAAACTTCGAAAAATAAAATAAGCCACTGGGAACTGATTTTTAATGGTTTTAACCCTTCTGAAATTGTGATAATGTTCCCCTTTAAGTTGGAGAAAATTCAGTCGTTTATAAATTATTTAATGTTTCCCTGCGGCCCGGTAGCAAATGCGTCACGGACCGGTACCGGTCTCCGGACCGGTGGTTGGGGACCACTGCTATACACTATTGCCATCTAACGTTTTAGGGATTTTAGATTCCAACACTTCCAAATGTGTTACTGAAAACTACAACTAAGATACACGTTACAATCAAACAACTAGCACAAACAATAAAACACCTTCCCATTGCAAATACCGTATTTTTCGGAGTATAAGTCGCACCGGCCGAAAATGCATAATAAAGAAGGGAAAAAACATATATAAGTCGCACTGGAGTTTAAGTCGCATTTTTTGGGGAAATTTATTTGATAAAACCCAACACCAAGAATAGACATTTGAAAGGCAATTTAAAATAAATAAAGAATAGTGAACAACAGGCTGAATAAGTGTACGTTATATGAGGCATAAATAACCAACTGAGAAGGTGCCTGGTATGTTAACGTAACATATTATGGTAAGAGTCATTCAAATAACTATAACATATAGAACATGCTATACGTTTACCAAACAACCTGTCACTCCTAATCGCTAAATCCCATGAAATCTTATACGTCTAGTCTCTTACGTGAATGAGCTAAATAATATTATTTGATATTTTACGGTAATTTGTTAATAATTTCACACATAAGTCGCTCCTGAGTATAAGTCGCACCCCCCGGCCAAACTATGAAAAAGTCTGAAAATTTACTATAAAATGTACTTTTAAATTTGGCCGTCAGCGAAGAAAAATCCATAAATTGGCCGCAGAGCTCCTGTAAGCTGCACGAGTAGGAAAAAAGTAGCAGTTTACGGTAATCAAAATTAATTAAGCCTAAAAGTCCGTGTTTTTTTTTTGGTATTTCAATTTTCTTTTCATAAAGGGATTTTAAAGGGGAACATTATCACCAGACCTATGTAAGCGTCAATATATACCTTGATGTTGCAGAAAAAAGACCATATATTTTTTAACCGATTTCCGAACTCTAAATGGGTGAATTTTGGCGAATTAAACGCCTTTCTAATATTCGCTCTCGGAGCGATGATGTCACAATGTGACGTCACATCGGGAAGCAAGCCGCCATTTTCTCAAACACCGAGTCAAATCAGCTCTGTTATTTTCCGTTTTTTCGACTGTTTTCCGTACCTTGGAGACATCATGCCTCGTCGGTGTGTTGTCGGAGGGTGTAACAACACGAACAGGGACGGATTCAAGTTGCACCAGTGGCCCGAAGATGCGAAAGTGGCAAGAAATTGGACGTTTGTTCCGCACACTTTACCGACGAAAGCTATGCTACGACAGAGATGGCAAGAATGTGTGGATATCCTGCGATACTCAAAGCAGATGCATTTCCAACGATAAAGTCAAAGAAATCTGCCGCCAGACCCCCATTGAATCTGCCGGAGTGTGTGAGCAATTCAGGGACAAAGGACCTCGCTAGCACGGCAAGCAATGGCGGCAGTTTGTTCCCGCAGACGAGCGAGCTAAACCCCCTGGATGTCTTGGCTCACACCGTCCCTTATGCCACTGAAGATGATCAAGAGAAGAATATCGACCCTAGCTTCCCTGGCCTGCTGACATCAACTCCAAAACTGGACAGATCAGCTTTCAGGAAAAGAGCGCGGATGAGGGTATGTCTACAGAATATATTAATTGATGAAAACTGGGCTGTCTGCACTTTCAAAGTGCATGTTGTTGCCAAATGTATTTCATATGCTGTAAACCTAGTTCATAGTTGTTAGTTTCCTTTAATGCCAAACAAACACATACCAATCGTTGGTTAGAAGGCGATCGCCGAATTTGTCCTCGCTTTCTCCCGTGTCGCTGGCTGTCGTGTCGTTTTCGTCGGTTTCGCTTGCATACGGTTCAAACCGATATGGCTCAATAGCTTCAGTTTCTTCTTCAATTTCGTTTTCGCTACCTGCCTCCACACTACAACCATCCGTTTCAATACATGCGTAATCTGTTCAATCGCTTAAGCTGCTGAAATCCGAGTCTGAATCCGAGCTAATGTCGTTATAACTTGCTGTTCTTTCCACCATGTTTGTTTGTGTTGGCATCACTATGTGACGTCACAGGAAAATGGACGGGTGTATATAACGATGGTTAAAATCAGGCACTTTGAAGCTTTTTTTAGGGATATTGCGTGAAGGGTAACATTTTGAAAAAAACTTTGAAAAATATAATAAGCTACTGGGAACTGATTTTTAATGGTTTTAACCATTCTGAAATTGTGATAATGTTCCCCTTTAAAAACCAAAAAAACGAATTCTTTTTTATTTAATTTTAAAACACAAAAAAGAACATTTAAAAACAAAGCATTTTTTCTTTTTGAGAATTAAAATGTAGATCCCTAGTAAACAAAAACGGAAAAACAGACCAAAACGGATGTTTTTTTTGTAGTCCGACACCGGAAGTCTTTATTTTCAAAATAAAAGCCGGGATACTACAGTACTCTTGTGTGTCTTTACAGCCTTACACAGAAAATCAAATATTTTAGCATAACAGGACTATGAAAAAACATCCGTTGTGGTTTGTTTTTTCAATTTTTTTTACCGAATATCTTCATTTTTCTTTTCAAAAAACAAAACAAAAAACGATTCGATTTTTAATTTTTTATTTTTTTTAAACAAAATCCCTTTATCAAAATTGAAGATCCCTATATTTAATCTGATTAAGGTTTGATTCTAAAAAAAAGTTATTCTTTGTTGCCAGGTGATCAATATCTATTTAGTCTTGTTTGGGTTTCTTTCATGTTCATAGGGATACAATACGCAGAGGTGTACTTACAACAATTTTGTAGACAAATGATAGTATTTATACGGGGGATGGAGGGCACACATTGTTTTCTTCTTGCTAGGGGGAGCGTGACAGGAATTAATCGAGAAGCACTGGCTTGATGCATGTGTCAGCAGAAATAACTATGTCGCCACTTATCTCAACAACTGCGTCGGTCCCAAAACATGGACATGGTCACATTGGTCAGCAGAAAAAGGAGACAAACTGAAAATATAGTCTTGCTTCCTTGTTGCGGGGCCACACATCCGTTTCACACAAACAATTTCTACAATTCGCTACAATTTCACCCATTTATACGAGTTAAAAGGCTTATGGGACTTTTTTCTTTTTTCAAATCCATAACGTGCGTGCATTGGCAGCAATCCTACGGTACCGTGTCCAAGTTCTCCCCCGGCTGGTCTTGGCCCGTCTATGGCGCGCCGTGCCCGCCAGCGTTTAGTCTCTCCCACAGTTAATCCCTCCGACACGGTGGACTGCAGGCGGTTGGCCTGGCTGGGAGGGTGCTTGTCAGCGAAGGGGTACGGGGGTTTCAGGCTTTCCGAGGTCTGGTAATGTTGGGTTGATGAGCCTTTTTTTCAAATACAAATCTGAATAATAATTGTACCATAATATTCTATTCATGTTAGCATTTAAGATAGCTAGCAATAGCGCTTCAGTTGCCAGCTAGTGACTAGCCTGCTAGTTTCCAGCTAGCTAAAACTGTATTATTTAAATATCTTAGTATGGCACAACAACAAGGTACCTTAAGGAACTGTTTAATTTAAACAGAATCTTATACAGCATATAGGTAATGGATCCCTGCTCCGTCACTATATACGTTTTTGGGGTCCAGCACACTAGTTGCCAGCTAGCTTATAGCGGCGCTATACTGTACTCTTTGAATAGCTTAGTATGGCACAATAACAAGCATACTTGCCAACCCTCCCGGATTTTCCGGGAGACTCCCGAAATTCAGCGCCTCTCCTGAAAACCTCCCGGGACAAATTTTCTCCTGAAAAACTCCCGAAATTCAGGCGGACCTGAGTGACGTGTTGACAACACACAACAACAGTGTCTACCGTAAAGCAGTTCGTCTGCCGTAAACAGCAATGTTGTGACACTTTTAAACAGGACAATACTGCCATCTACTGTACATGCATATGTGACCCACCCATAATGTGTCACATTTTTGTGTTGATTTATTTATTTTATTTTGTGGTTTGAATTCGTTTTTGGAGCTGTCATTACACATTTATCAGTATTCACATTGGTCAGTAGGGGGCAGTAGGGCGTTTCTTCCCAATTGAATGCTATCACCTGCAGACCGGAAGTGGCTTGTCATTCTGATGAGCGCGACCAGTCTGTGAACAATTGAAACGTCCTGTGTGCTTTTTCCTCCTGTATAACAGGTTAGTTTTGGTGAATCAACTCACTGAATAATATCCATGTGATCTTTATAAGTTTAAGTACACATTCTGATGGTAGAGCCTAACTCTAAAGTGTTTGTGAGTTGTAGTTTGTAAATGAACACTGAAATTCAAGTATTTATTTTTTATATATATATATATATATATATATAGCTAGAATTCACTGAAAGTCAAGTATTTCTTATATATATATATATATCTTAACCACGCCCCCAACCACGCCCCCCGCCCCACCGAACGAGTACACATGCCAGCAGAGACCGGGCTAGTACAACATGTAAAAGCCAGAGCTGGAAGACCCTCCTGCCTCGTTAAGATCTCCCGTTTGGGAACACTTTGGCTGCGCGATACAACAATGGAGGACGGAGGTTTGCCGACATCGCTCAGCAGCTGCTTCTGACAACACGTCAAACATGTGTTGCACCTTTCCTGCTTCCGGCTCCCAGACCGTAGTCGAGGAGCGCAGGGGAGACACTCCTCCAGGGCCGATGTATTCTCGGGGGCAACACCCTTCACTCTATCCGGCAGTGGGTATCCACAGCTCCGGACTCCAGGGTAAATGACGAGTCCGGCGATTAGTTGCAAATCGTGGCTTTATTGAGTTCTTGCACACAGCCAATCCAACAAAACACTAGCCACTCCCTGCACTCAGCTACCACTCCCTCACCTCCCTCGCCCACACACTCACCTCACATGCTGTCACATATTAAAGGGCCACACACACACATACGCTACTCTCATAACACATGCTAACCCATTTGAAGCGTCACCACCGCATTCAAGCAGCCTCTCCTCGGCGAGTCAGGCAGGGCTTAAGCAATAACAAATGTTTTTATGGCAGCAGATTTAAGACCATATTGCATTAAAAACTAGATTTTGACCCACTTCTATGGTGGAAGAACAATGAGCCCATATATCCTCTTACTGCCAAGTTAGCCAGGCTGGGGGGGGGGGGGGGGGGGGAGTTAATCTGAGGCTGAGTTGACTTGAAACTGTTGAATGTTGCACTTTTTATATGTAGAAGAAAAGTTTTGTCATTTTATTTAATCTGAGCAACAACTTGAGGCAGTTTAATGTTGATTAACGTGGACCCCGACTTAAACAGGTTGAAAAACTTATTGGGGTGTTACCATTTAGTGGTCAATTGTACGGAATATGTACTGTACTATCTACTAATAAAAGTCTCAATCAATCAATCAAAAAAAGCCCTTTATATGTAGAAAGGTTTTGTTAAGAAACCATTCTGAGCCTTATCTTATTTTGTTTTTATTTTATATATGTTGACCACATTAACCCTGGCAATGGACCGTGTATGTATATGTATGTTATGCCATTGTTTACAAATTTGGTAAATAAATATCCAAAACATTTATATTTTGAAAATGAACCGAACCGTGACCTCTAAACCGAGGTACGTATCGAACCGAAATTTTTGTGTACCGTTACACCCCTACTTAAAACACAATTTTGTACAGCATGTATAAGTAACGGATCCCCGCTCTGTCACTATATCAGTTTTGGGGGTCGAGCCCACTTGTTGCCAGCTAGCTAATATTGGTACTATACTGTATTCTTTAAATATCTTAGTACTGCACAATAACAATGTGTCTTTAAGACACATCTCTACAGCTGACAGCTAATGATTAGGGCTCTAATTGGTAGCTAGCGATTATCGCTCTAGTTGTCAGCTAATAATTAGCACACTAACTGCCAACTAGCTAGTAACGGCATATACTGTACTCTTTAAATATTTTAGTACTGCACAATAACAAAGTGTCCTTCGACCCATCTCTACAGCTGACAGCTAATGATTAGCGCTATAATTGCCAGCTAGCGATTAGCGCTCTCGTTGACAGCGAGTAATTAGCGCACTACCTGCAAACTAGCCAGTAGCGGCGCTATACTGTACTCTTTAAATATCTAAATATTCGGTGTGCAGCGTAAACGAGGCCAAAGTAGCACTAGAATCAATCAACCAGCTTACAATAAAATGTTGTCTGGTCAGTTGCTGAATCTAGTCTTTTGTTGCACCCTAAAAAGTGCTAATACTGTAAGTATTGCACTTATTACGCACAGAGGTGGGTAGAGTAGCCAGAAATTAGAGTACTGTTACTTTAGAGATGTATTACTCAAGTAAAAGTAAGGAGTAGTCACCCAAATATTTATTTGAGTAAAAGTAAAAAGTATGTTGTGAAAAAACTACTCAAGTACTGAGTAACTGATGAGTAACCTGTTCGTTTAATGATGACGGCAACAAATAATGCACAAAAACATAAAAATAGCAATGAGCAAATTCAGAGCCAGGAATATCTCTTAAGCAACTAAAACAATAATATATATTAAATAATAATACATTAACAAAAAAAAATTAAGGCAAATTGAGCCACAATAACTTAACAGCACCATAGGCTCAGTAGGCAGAGATTACAAAGGAAAATAACAAGTTAGCCTTTATGCAAACCATAAACTGATAGGTGTGGGCTGCACCTGGGAACACACTGTGCACTTCTGACTGGTGTTTCTATGCATGCATGTGTGTGTGTGTGTGTGTGTCTTTGTCTGTCTCTCTATGAGGCTGCAGTGCATTAATAATTGTCCCCTCACGATGTACATTTGACAGTGATTCATAGCAGGGAAGCTAACATCAGCCTACGGTGACAGCCAAAATATCTACTAACGTTACTTACCGCCATGTGCTTCCTCAAATTTGACGTTGAGTTCATGTAAGCTTAAGCTTGTTGCCTCTGAAACTTTATGTGCAGTTAATCACGTGACCGCCTGGCTCTGTTTGATTGGTGAAACGGAGTCAAACGTCACCAGTGACTGTATTTGATTGGTGAAACACAGGCATGCGACAGATCCTACTTTGAAGGTCTGTCTGACAAACCAAAACAAACAAATCGTGCATTAACAGATCGATAAAAATCAGTAGCGAGTAGCGAGCTGAATGTAGATAAATGGAGCTGAGTAAAAGTAGCGTTTCTTCTCTATAAATATACTCAAGTAAAAGTAAAAGTATGTTGCATTAAAACTACTCTTAGAAGTACAATTTATCCCAAAAGTTACTCAAGTAGATGTAACGGAGTAAATGTAGCGCATTACTACCCACCTCTGATTACGCACCAGCTGTTTGATTGTAACGTGCATCTAAGTTGTAGTTTTCATTGACACGATTAGAGGTGTTAAATCGCTCATGCTAATCAGTAGCGTAACAATAGCAAAGCCAATGTATATTAGCATCAAGTTAGCAAATTTTTTTGAAAAGTTGAGCCTAACTTTAGTTAAGTTGTAGCGTTTTTTTTTAGTCGATTTCTTTGTCGGCATTGAAAAATGCAACATTACCTCAAAGTAGTTTGGCTGGGTCCGCTTTTAGTGCTGTTGGAATGATCGGCTGAGCTCACGCGCAACCCAGGTACCGTTGAATTTCGCATGAATTGATGCCCGGTAGGACCGGCGTGATTTGGTAATCTTCGTCTAGTTCCATCTTCTCGCTGAAGGTTGGATGTCATAGTTCGCCAGTAGCACCGGTTTTCAGCTGTCATTTTACAGTCCTGATAGCATTTATTTTCCCATGTTAAGATGTTATCAACCAATCTGCGTCTTTCCTTTTCCCTTCTACTTTCCCATCTAGGAGTTGAGTTTGAAACAGATTATGTCTGATTGTGTGCCCAAAGAACATGTGTTTCCCTTCCATTATGTTGATTGTAGGGTTCTATGTTGGTTTGCCATTGTTAGTACTTGTTCATTGGTTTTTCTTTCTTTACAGGATACTTCTATTATTCTACGTATACACCACAACTCAAATGATTCCAGTCTTTTTGCAGTTGAATTAGTTATTGTCCAGGTTTCAGATCTACATAATAAAGTATAGGTTATAAAGCACCGAAATATTCTGAATTTTTGTTGTAAGGCTATTTTCTTTGATGTTAAAACTGAGCACATATTACTGATTCGGTAAGTGCCAAAAGAGTACCGGATCCCTACTACCCAGTAGGCACAAAACATTGATACAGCGTTGATTTTAAGTACATGTCTTTTAAAACTGACTTTGTATTTGTAAATTGTTGGCTCAACTTTGTTGGTTGGGAAATGACCAAAATTAAATGGTCAAAACAACGTCACAACCCAACATTGATTAAACGTCGTCAAAAAGCATGTTGTTTCAACGCTGTATTTGTGTTGTAGAATATTGGTTGGGAAATTAGCAAAATTCAATGGTCAAATCCATCCACGTCACAACCTGCTATTGATTAAACGTCATCAAAAAGCATGTTGTTTCAACGTTATGTTTGAGTTGCTCAACTCCAGGACCTAATTCAATCAATCAGTCAATCAATCAATCAAAGTTGACTTATATAGCCCTTAATCACAAATGTCTCAAAGGGCTGCACAAACCACAACGACAACCTCTGCTGCGATCCCACATGGGGGCAAGAAAAAACTCAACCCAATGGAAACAACGAGAAAGCCTGGGTCAATTTCAATGGTCAAACCAACGTCAGAACCCGACATTAATTAAATGTCGTCAAAAAGCATTTTGTTCCAAAGTTGTATTTTTGTCGTAGAATATTGGTTGGGAAATTACGAAATTTCAATGGTCAAATCAACGTCAGAACCCAACATTGATTAAACGTCGTCAAAAAGTATATTGTTTCAACATTATGTTTGAGTTGCTCAACTCCAGGACCTAATTCAATCAATCAATCAATCAATCAATCAATCAAAGTTGACTTATATAGCCCTTAATCACAAATGTCTCAAAGGGCTACACAAGCCACAACGACATCATCTGCTCCGATCCCACATGGGGGCAAGAAAAAACTCAACCCAATGGGAACAACGAGAAAGCCTGGGTCAATTTCAATGGTCAAACCAACGTCAGAACCTGACATTGATTAAACGTTGTCAAAAAGCATGTTTCAACGTTGTATATGTGTTGTAGAATATTGGTTGGGAAATTACCAAATTTCAATGGTCAAATCAACGTCAGAACCCAACATTGATTAAACGTCGTCAAAAAGCATATTGTTTCAACATTATGTTTGAGTTGCTCAACTCCAGGACCTAATTCAATCAATCAATCAATCAATCAATCAATCAAAGTTGACTTATATAGCCCTTAATCACAAATGTCTCAAAGGGCTACACAAGCCACAACGACAACCTCTGCTGCAATCCCACATGGGGGTAAGAAAAAATTCAACCCAATGGGAACAACGAGAAAGCCTGGGTCAATTTCAATGGTCAAACCAACGTCAGAACCCGACATTGATTAAACGTTGTCAAAAAGCATGTTTCAACGTTGTATATGTGTTGTAGAATATTGGTTGGGAAATTACGAAATTTCAATGGTCAAATCAACGTCAGAACCCAACATTGATTAAACGTCGTCAAAAAGCATATTGTTTCAACATTATGTTTGAGTTGCTCAACTCCAGGACCTAATTCAATCAATCAATCAATCAATCAATCAATCAAAGTTGACTTATATAGCCCTTAATCACAAATGTCTCAAAGGGCTACACAAGCCACAACGACATCATCTGCTCCGATCCCACATGGGGGCAAGAAAAAACTCAACCCAATGGGAACAACGAGAAAGCCTGGGTCAATTTCAATGGTCAAACCAACGTCAGAACCCGACATTGATTAAACGTTGTCAAAAAGCATGTTTCAAGGTTGTATATGTGTTGTAGAATATCGGTTGGGAAATTACCAAATTTCAATGGTCAAATCAACGTCAGAACCCAACATTGATTAAACGTCGTCAAAAAGCATATTGTTTCAACATTATGTTTGAGTTGCTCAACTCCAGGACCTAATTCAATCAATCAATCAATCAATCAATCAATCAATCAATCAAAGTTGACTTATATAGCCCTCAATCACAAATGTCTCAAAGGGCTGCACAAGCCACAACGACATCCTCCGCTCCGATCCCACATGGGGGCAAGAAAAAACTCAACCCAATGGGAACAACGAGAAAGCCTGGGTCAATTTCAAAGGTCAAACCAACATCAGAACCCGACATTGATTAAACGTTGTCAAAAAGCATGTTTCAACGTTGTATTTGTGTCGTAGAATATTGGTTGGGAAATTATCAAATTTCAATGGTCAAATCAACATCAGAAACCAACATTGATTAAATGTCGTCAAAAAGCATTTTGTTTCAACGTTATGTTTGAGCTGCTCAACTCCAGGACCTAAATCAATAAATCAATCAGTCAATCAATCAAAGTTGACTTATATAGCCCTCAATCACAAATATCTCAAAGGGCTGCACAAGTCACAACGACATCCTCTGCTCCAATCCCACATTGGGGCAAGAAAAAACTCAACCCAATGGGAACAACGAGAAAGCCTGGGTCAATTTCAAAGGTCAAACCAACACCAGAACCCGACATTGATTAAACGTTTGTCATGTCTGTGATCATGTTTTGTTTAGTTATGTCCTGTTTGGTTTTTGGACTCTTTTTGGTTCCTGTTTTCAATCCATTGTTTTGTTCCAATGACAACCATTAGTTTCACCTGTTGCACATTTGGACTCACGCACCTGTCACTAATCATGTCTGTATTATTTAAGCTTGTAGTTGCCAGGCAGTCGGCCTGGAGATATTACTTCTGTTCACTCTGCTCATGCCATTGTCATGCTGCCATAGTTCATGCTGCTCGTTTCTTGCCACGTGAGTTTTGTGTATTCGTGTCACAGTAAGTGTTTCTGTTTCTTGTCCATAGTTTTGCCTTTGTGCTAGTTTTTGTTTCATAGTCACGTTTGAATTTCTGCCTTGTGTGCGCTTTTTGTTTGTTCCTTTGTTAGTGTTTAAATAAATAATGTCCTTACCTTCACGCCACGTCCGGTCCACTTTCTCTTGCATCTCGGGAAAACAAACCCCCCATAGTCCACGTCATGACAACGTTGTCAAAAAGCATGTTTGTGTTGTAGAATATTGGTTGGGAAATGACCAAATTTCAATGGTCAAATCAACGTCAGAACCCAACATTCTTTAAACGTCATCAAAAAGCATGTTGTTTCAACGTTGTATTTGTGTTGTAGAATATTGGTTGGGAAATGACCAAATTTCAACGGTCAAATCAACGTCAGAACCCAACATTGATTAAACGTCGTCAAAAAGCATATTGTTTCAACGTTATGTTTGAGCTGCTCAACCCCAGGACCTAATCCAATCAATCAATCAGTCAATCAATCAAAGTTGACTTATAATCACAAATGTCTCAAAGGGCTGCACAAACCACAGCGACATCCTTGACTCTGATCTCACATGGGGCCAAGAAAAAACTCAACCCAATGGGAACAACAAGAGAGCCTGGGGGGAACCGCAGATGTTGGGATCCCTGGTGACTCTCCACGCAGGAGAGGTGGGCAGAGCAGAAAAGAGAGACGGCAGATCAAGTGGTCTAAAAAGGGGTCTATTTAAAGGCTGGGGTGTATAAATGAGTTTTAAAAAGCTTCAACAAGTTCTCAACGTTGTTTTAATGCCTTGTGCCTGCTGGGTAAGGGTTGATATTGAAATACTGCTTGAAAATAGACCCCCTATGAGAAATCCATATTAAATGTTTGACCCTGCCTCTTGCAAAAACCGGAATCGAGAGTTGAATCGGAACAGTCCAAATTCAAAGGATCCCCAACTATACAACCTGACCAGTGATGGACAAACGGTAGAAAATGGGTGGTAGAAGGGAGGAGAGCTGGGTGACGCTATCTCTGTTCAACTTTTTGTGGCACCAGAGTCCTCACCGGCTAAATGGCTGATGGATTATGACGCATCAGATAATAATTTTCTAAAAAAAGAGATCCTCACCTCTACTATCAAGTGTTTGCTGATGGATACGAACAACACGCCAACAGAATTTATGACACCCAGGCCGCCGCTTGATGATATTGCAGATGACATTAAATGTATTCGTGCCGAGCTGCAGCGCACATTAATCATCCTCCCAGAATCAGGAGCTGTCAGACCCCGGCAGGACGGCAGAAGCTTCATTAGGCAACGCTCACTCTCTCACCGAAGTCAGCCTCCCTTGTCCCGCCACGCTGCCGGATCGTCAACCGATGACTTCGCTGGTTTGCGCGGTTTTTCGTATCCCGGCCGGGGTGAGTTACGGCGAAGAAGCGCGTCCGACGCAGACCGTGGCACCCTCCGTCAGCGGGGTGACCTTACTGCCAGGCTGTAAATTCCACAGCTGTTTTTCCAGGCGCTATAAAGATTATACACCACGACACAGCAGATAGTAGCGGATAAACAGTGATGCCTCATAAACCTTCAAGCATCTGATATATCCGCCATCTCCTCAGAAAAATCTTATCATCTGACCGCACTATTTTATAATACAGCGGGATTTTTCTTTCTTTCCATTGCCTGTTGAGAAATAGTGTCTGAATACGACTTTGATACGGGAGAAAGGGCACTAAATGATGCCAGAAATGTTAAGATAAGGATTTTCTTCGAGCGAGGCCACATGCGGTGCTGTAGGCAGGGTGGACATTTACTTTTTCAGGCAAAAAGGCTCCGTATGTAGGCCACAGAGAAGGCAAATCAATCAATCAAAGTGTATTTATATAGCCCTTAACCACGAGTGTCTCAAAGGGCTGCACAAGCCACAACGACTCAGATCCCACATCAGGGCAAGAAAAAAACTCAACCCAATGGGATACAACGAGAAACCTTGGAGGGGACCGCAGATGTGGGGACCCCCCCGGGCAAAGGTGCAATGGACGTCGAGTGGATCTAGTTCAGGGGTGTCAAACTCAAATACAGAGTGGGCCAAAATTTAAAACTGAACAAAGCCGCGGGCCAAGGTTGAACAAATGAACCTTTTGATAGGGACCCAAACAAGTTTTGCATTGAGTATTGAACAAGCAAGGCTTATATAACTTTATAGTGACATGCAAAATCCAGTTTCAAATAATAATAATTTAAAAATATCAATGGCATATCAAATAAAATTTAAGTAAAAATGGAATGCCTCTTTTCTATTTGCAGCCTTCTGAGGTAAATATCAAAATAAACTTTTTCCACAGGCTAATAATAAATTTGAAAATAAAATAACAATAATGAATGAATCAAACATTCAAGCCTTGAAGTAGCAAGAGAAAGTGCATGAATAAAACTTTAATTATTGCTCAGTTTGCTATACTGATTTGCCTTAACACTGAATATGGAACAAGCAACGCTTATATAACTTAATAGAACAAAATCAACTTTCAAAAAACAAACGAAAAAACATCAATAAAATAAAATAAATAAAAAATTGAATGCCTCTTTTCTATTTGCAGCCTTCTGAGGTAAATTTAAACATTTGGTGGTAGCGGGGGGTGTATATTGTAGCGTCCCAGAAGAGATAGTGCTGCAAGGGGTTCTGGGTATTTGTTCTGTTGTGTTTATGTTGTGTTACGGTGCGGATGTTCTCCCGAAATGTGTTTGTTATTCTTGTTTGGTGTGGGTTCACAGTGTGGCGCATATATGTAACAGTGTTAAAGTTGTTTATACGGCCACCCTCAGTGTGACCTGTATGGCATTCACTTGTGTGTGTCTAAAAGCCGCATATATTATGTGACTGGGCCGGCACGCTGTTTGTATGGAGGAAAAGCGGACGTGACGACAGGTTGTAGAGGACGCCAAAGGCAGTGCCTTTAAGGCACGCCCCCAATATTGTTGTCCGGGTGGGAATCGGAAGACATTCGGGAGAATGGTTGTCCCGGGAGATTTTCGGGAGGGGCACTGAAATTCGGGAGTCTCCCGGGAAAATCGGGAGGGTTGGCAAGTATGAGTATTAGCGGTGAATGCGGTGTTACAGCGGCACCGCCGCTGTATAATACTGGCGGGCCAGTTCTAATGTTAATTTGAAATTACATGGCGGGCCAAATTTGGCCCGCGGGCCAGAGTTTGACACCCATGATCTAGTTAATAGTGTGAAAGTCCAGTCCATAGTGGGGCCAGCCGGGGATCATCTTGAGTGCAGACAAGCCAGCAGCGCAGAGACGTCCCCAACGGATGCACAGATGATTGGTCCTCCTGGTCCCGACTTTGAACAGCTAGGGCTTCATCTGTGGTCACCTAATAACCTCTCCACGCAGGAGAGAGGGGCCGAGCAGAAAAGAGACGGCAGATCAACTGGTCTAAAAGGGGGCTCTATTTAAAGGCTAGCGCAGTGGTTCTTAACCTGGGTTCGATCGAACCCTACGGGTTCGGTGAGTCGGCCTCAGGGGTTCGGCGGAGGTCAAAACACACCCGACTCATCGTGTAAATACAAACTTCTCCCTATCGGCGTATTACGGATACGGCAACAGCTGACTGGTTTGCAGGCGTGTAATTTGTTGTGAGTTTATGCACTGTGTTGGTTTTGTTCTTTGAACAAGGTGATGTTCATGCACGGTTCATTTTATGCACCAGTAAAAAAAACATGGTAACACTTTAGTATGGGAAACATATTCACCATTAATTAGTTGATTATTAACATGCAAATTAGTAACATATTGGCTCTTAACTACCGTATATTTCGGAGTATAAGTCACTCCGGAGTATAAGTCGCACCGGCCGAAAATGCATAATAAAGAAGGAAAAAAGCATATATAAGTCGCATTTTTTGGGGAAATTTATTTGATAAAACCCAACACCAAGAATAGACATTTGAAAGGCAATTTAAAATAAATAAAGAATAGTGAACAACAGGCTGAATAAGTGTACGTTATATGAGGCATAAATAACCAACTGAGAACGTGCCTGGTATGTTAACGTAACATATTATGATAAGAGTCATTCAAATAACTATAACATGTAGAACATGCTATACGTTTACCAAACAATCTGTCACTCCTAATCGCTAAATCCCATGAAATCTTATACGTCTAGTCTCTTACGTGAATGAGCTAAATAATATTATTTGATATTTTACGGTAATGTGTTAATCATTTCACACATAAGTCGCTCCTGAGTATAAGTCGCACCCCCGGCCAAACTATGAAAAAAACTGCGACTTATAGTCCGAAAAATACGTTAGTCATTACTAAGTACTTATTAATGCCTTATTCGGCATGGCCTTATTATTGTCATGTCTGTGTGATCATGTTTTTGTTTTGGTCATGTTCGTTTTGGTTTTTGGACTTTTTGTGCACTTTTGTTTTGTCACCATAGCAACCATTAGTTTTCACCTGTCACGTCACGCACCTGTTTTACGTTTTGAGTCACGCACCTGCTTTCACTAATCATGTCCATAGTATTTAAGTTCATTCTTTTCAGTTTGTCGGTCTGACGGCATCTCCACATTTATGCTTCTGTACACTCTTCATCCTCTAAGATCCTGCTTCATGTCCCATGCCAAAGTAAGTTTTTGTTCCATTTTTATAGTCTTTTTGTTTTTCATAGTTTGTTCTCCGCCATTGTGCGCGCCTTTTGTTTACTTCCTTGTTTTGTAGTTATAGTGTTAAATAAAAATGTACTTACATTCCCGTCTCGCCCGAGCCAACTTTCCGTTGCATTCCGGAAAAGCAAACACCCAAGACCAAGTCATGACAATTATAACCCTAACCCTGACCCTAACCCTAACCAAATAACTCTAAATTAAGTCTTTATTACTTAGAATATGTTCCCCTAGTGCCCAAATAACTCTAAATTAAGTCGTTGTTACTTAGAATATGTTCCCCATACTAAAGTGTTACCAAAAACATAGAACTTTGTCTTGAATTTAAAAAAAAAAAACATTTTATTTTTCACTAACGAAGGGTAACAGCTCCTCTCTGAGCTGCCACCTTAACGTGGTAGAGGAGTTTGCGTGTCCCAATGATCCTAGGAGCTATGTTGTCCGGGGGCTTCCATGCCCCCTGGTAGGGTCTCCCAAGACAAACAGGTCCTAGGTGAGGGATCAGACAAAGAGCAGCTCGAAGACTTCTATGGAAATGCAAGAACCGAGACTCAGATTTCCCTCGCCCGGACGCGGGTCACCGGGGCCCCCCTCCGGAGCCAGGCCCGGAGTTGGGGCACGATGGCGAGCGCCTGGTGGCCGGGCCTGTCCCCATGGGGCCCGGCCGGGCACAGCCCGAAGAGGCAACGTGGGTCCCCCCTCCAATGGGCTCACCACCCATAGCAGGGGCCATAGAGGTCGGGTGCAATGTGAGCTGGGCGGTAGCCGAAGGCAGGGCACTTGGCGGTCCGATCCTCGGCTACAGAAGCTAGCTCTTGGGACGTGGAACGTCACCTCGCTGGGGGGGAAGGAGCCTGAGCTAGTGCGCGAGGTAGAGAAGTTCCGGTTGGATATAGTCGGACTCACCTCGACGCACAGCAAGGGCTCTGGAACCAGTTCTCTCGAGAGGGGCTGGACTCTCTTCCACTCTGGCGTTGCCAGCAGTGAGAGGCGACGGGCTGGGGTGGCAATTCTTGTTGCCCCCCGGCTCAGAGCCTGGATGTTGGAGTTCAACCCGGTGGACGAGAGGGTAGCTTCCCTCCGCCTTCGGGTGGGGGAACGGGTCCTGACTGTGGTTTGCGCTTACGCGCCAAACAGCAGCTCAGAGTACCCACCCTTTTTGGATTCACTCGAGGGAGTACTTGAGAGTGCTCCCCCGGGTGATTCCCTCGTTCTACTGGGGGACTTCAACGCTCATATTGGCAACGACAGTGAAACCTGGAGAGGCGTGATTGGGAAGAATGGCCGCCCGGATCTGAACCCAAGTGGTGTTTTGTTATTGGACTTTTGTGCCCGTCACGGATTGTCCATAACGAACACCATGTTCAAGCATAAGGGTGTCCATATGTGCACTTGGCACCAGGACACCCTAGGCCGCAGTTCTATGATCGACTTTGTAGTTGTGTCATCGGATTTGCGGCCTCATGTTTTGGACACTCGGGTGAAGAGAGGGGCGGAGCTTTCTACCGATCACCACCTGGTGGTGAGTTGGCTGCGATGGTGGGGGAGGATGCCGGACAGACCTGGCAGGCCCAAACGCATTGTGAGGGTTTGCTGGGAACGTCTGGCAGAGTCTCCTGTCAGAGAGAGTTTCAATTCCCACCTCCGGAAGAACTTTGAACATGTCACGAGGGAGGTGCTGGACATTGAGTCCGAGTGGACCATGTTCCGCACCTCTATTGTCGAGGCGGCTGATTGGAGCTGTGGCCGCAAGGTAGTTGGTGCTTGTCGTGGCGGTAATCCTAGAACCCGTTGGTGGACACCGGCGGTGAGGGATGCCGTCAAGCTGAAGAAGGAGTCCTATCGGGTTCTTTTGGCTCATGGGACTCCTGAGGCAGCGGACAGGTACCGACAGGCCAAGCGGTGTGCGGCTTCAGCGGTCGCGGAGGCAAAAACTCGGACATGGGAGGAGTTCTGGGAAGCCATGGAAAACGACTTCCGGACGGCTTCGAAGCGATTCTGGACCACCATCCACCGCCTCAGGAAGGGGAAGCAGTGCAGTGCCAACACCGTGTATGGTGCGGATGGTGTTCTGCTGACCTCGACTGCGGAAGTTGTGGATCGGTGGAGGGAATACTTCGAAGACCTCCTCAATCCCACCAACACGTCTTCCTATGAGGAAGCAGTGCCTGAGGAATCTGTGGTGGGCTCTCCTATTTCTGGGGCTGAAGTTGCTGAGGTAGTTAAAAAGCTCCTCGGTGGCAAGGCCCCGGGGGTAGATGAGATCCGCCCGGAGTTCCTTAAGGCTCTGGATGCTGTAGGGCTGTCTTGGTTGACAAGACTCTGCAGCATCGCGTGGACATCGGGGGCAGTACCTCTGGATTGGCAGACCGGGGTGGTGGTTCCTCTCTTTAAAAAGGGGAACCGGAGGGTGTGTTCTAACTATCGTGGGATCACACTCCTCAGCCTTCCCGGTAAGGTCTATTCAGGTGTACTGGAGAGGAGGCTACGCCGGATAGTCGAACCTCGGATTCAGGAGGAACAGTGTGGTTTTCGTCCTGGTCGTGGAACTGTGGACCAGCTCTATACTCTCGGCAGGGTCCTTGAGGGTGCATGGGAGTTTGCCCAACCAGTCTACATGTGCTTTGTGGACTTGGAGAAGGCATTCGACCGTGTCCCTCGGGAAGTCCTGTGGGGAGTGCTCAGAGAGTATGGGGTATCGGACTGTCTGATTGTGGCAGTCCGCTCCCTGTATGATCAGTGTCAGAGCTTGGTTCGCATTGCCGGCAGTAAGTCGGACACGTTTCCGGTGAGGGTTGGACTCCGCCAAGGCTGCCCTTTGTCACCGATTCTGTTCATAACCTTTATGGACAGAATTTCTAGGCGCAGTCAAGGCGTTGAGGGGATCCGGTTTGGTGGCTGCAGGATTAGGTCTCTGCTTTTTGCAGATGATTTGGTCCTGATGGCTTCATCTGGCCAGGATCTTCAGCTCTCACTGGATCGGTTCGCAGCTGAGTGTGAAGCGACTGGGATGAGAATCAGCACCTCCAAGTCCGAGTCCATGGTTCTCGCCCGGAAAAGGGTGGAGTGCCATCTCCGGGTTGGGGAGGAGATCTTGCCCCAAGTGGAGGAGTTCACTTACCTCGGAGTCTTGTTCACGAGTGAGGGAAGAGTGGATCGTGAGATCGACAGGCGGATCGGTGCGGCGTCTTCAGTAATGCGGACGCTGTATCGATCCGTTGTGGTGAAGAAGGAGCTGAGCCGGAAGGCAAAGCTCTCAATTTACCGGTCGATCTACGTTCCCATCCTCACCTATGGTCAAGAGCTTTGGGTTATGACCGAAAGGACAAGATCACGGGTACAAGCGGCCGAAATGAGTTTCCTCCGCCGGGTGGCGGGGCTCTCCCTTAGAGATAGGGTGAGAAGCTCTGTCATCCGGGAGGAGCTCAAAGTAAAGCCGCTGCTCCTCCACATCGAGAGGAGCCAGATGAGGTGGTTCGGGCATCTGGTCAGGATGCCACCCGAGCGCCTCCCTAAGGAGGTGTTTAGGGCATGTCCGACCGGTAGGAGGCCACGAGGAAGACCCAGGACACGTTGGGAAGACTATGTCTCCCGGCTGGCCTGGGAACGCCTCGGGATCCCCCGGGAGGAGCTGGACGAAGTGGCTGGGGAGAGGGAAGTCTGGGCTTCCCTGCTTAGGCTGCTGCCCCCGCGACCCGACCTCGGATAAGCGGAAGAAGATGGATGGATGGACTAACGAAGGGTTCGGTGAATGCGCATATGAAACTGGTGGGGTTCGGTACCTCCAACAAGGTTAAGAACCACTGGGCTAGTGTATACAAATGAGTTTTAAGATGGGACTTAAATGCATTTACTGAGGTAACATCTCTAACTGTTACAGGTAAGACATTCCAGACTACTGGAGCCTGAATAAAAAACGCTCTATAGCCCGCAGACTTTTTTTTGGGCTCTGAGAATCACTAATAAGCCGGAGTTCTTTCAACACAGATTTCTTGCTGGGACATATGGTACAATACAGTCAGCAAGATACGATGGAGTTAGACCGTTTAGTATTTTATACGCAAGTAGTAAAAAAAAAAAAATCACATTTTGAAAAAAAACATTCCTACTTACTCACTTAAAGACTTCCGTTCGTGTCTCCAGACATCAAAAGAGTTCAGTGGAGTATTGGGGTGCCGGGGCGCTCTCCCGCTGGGTCGCCGTGATGATCCAGCAGCGGGAGGTGACACATCGATGGAATAATGAACAGCAACATGCTGAGCGAGGTACGCTATAACTTTTTTTCTGTTCAGATGTCTGTCTTCAGTCTGTCCTCGCCGGTTCCTAGGATTGTAGCGACCTGCGACTGCCCGCCCCACTATATAAGTAGCTCTGCATTAAGGGGACTCTTTGGAACATGCTCACAGTTGACTTTTTCTAGGGGATAGCATTTTTTCACGTCCCCCTCTCACTAGATTAATTTTTATCCATCTATCAAGATATACACTATTACCAGTGTTGGGACTAACTTACTGTAACTCCATTAGTTTCGGCGGTAACTAGTAATCTAACGCGTTATTTTTTATATTCAGTAACTCAGTTACCGTTACTACATGATGCGTTACTGCGTTATTTTACGTTATTTTTTTATGTAGTATCGGCTAGAAACAGAACATCTGAGTGTGTTTTATTGGAGCGCTGCGGTGTCGTCCTTCTGTGTCACAAGGAAAAGAAAAGGCGTGCTCTGTGTGGGTGGGGGCGGGGGGCTCCCAGACCGTAGTTGAGGGGCGCAGGGGAGACGTTCCTCCAGGGCCTATGTACTTCGGGGCTAACAACCTTCACTTTACCCAGAAGTGGGTCTTTACAGCTGAGGGTGAATGACGAGGCCGGCGGTTTGTTGCAACTTTGTGACTTTATTGGACGCAGCCATCCACCAAGCTAGAGCACCTGCACGCACTCAGTGTCGCCGGTCCCTCACCTCTCTCGCCCACTCACTCACTGACGTCACTCACCTCACATGCTGTCATATCTTAAAGGGCCACACACACACATACGCTACTCTCATAACTAACAAGACATCATGGCGAAGCCAGAAATCGAGTTTCTTAACATGGAGACATTCTCAATACTTTTCTTTTGTCGAGCACAAAGAAAATAACATTTTAGTTAAATGTAAGTTGTGTCTTGGATCAAAGATCCTATCTACTTAAAGTTAAAGTTAAAGTGCCATTATGTTGCAGCTATTTAAAATAGTTTTGTCAATTTGTTCTGGCCTGAAATAAATTGGCCCTTTGAAACATATCTTTGTCTTTCTGAGTTCAGTGATGCAAATGCATGTCAAGTTGATCAACAGATTGTATTATTCTCCAGTGCAATAACAGTACTGAAATGAAGGCTAAAAGGGCATTAATTGGAGCCTTAAAAAAAAGGGGGGAAAAAAAAAAGTAACTAAATAGTTACTTTTCACAGTAACGCATTACTTTTTGGTGTAAGTAACTGAGTTAGTAACTGAGTTACTTTTGAAATAAAGTAACTAGTAACTGTAACTAGTTACTGGTTTTCAGTAACCAACCCAACACTGACTATTACGCCATTGCCTCTCACGCCTCCTTTCCCCCCTACACCTCACAGTGCCCCAAACCCCAGGGGGGCCCGCCCCACTCTTTAAGGCTATGTCTACACTAAGCCGGATAACCCCTTAAACGAATAATTATTTAGCCTAAGCCCTGTTTCAGCCACACTAAACTATCGTTTAAGGTTCCCCACCTTGGATAATTTTATACACGGGTAAGTGCGCCGTGTATTTCTTGAATCTCCGACTCTTAGCTTTGTATGGACTCATTGATCGTTTACAAACTGAATTCGGAGAGGAAGTGAAGTCAGAAATACCGCGACCCACACAGAAAGTGATGTCCGAAAAAACGCGCCACAGCCAGCTTCATAACAGCCGGAGCTAACCACTGGAAAGATGGTTAGGTGTTTCTCCTTCCGTCTGTACAGACGCTTGTGGATGTCACACATGAATACCTTAAGAGAAAGCGATTGCAGCTATTTGGGATACTACACATCTCAGACGGCAGGAGAACTTTCGAATGTGCAGGTCAGCTGTGATTCTACTTCCCGAAAAACTTTGTCCATTTGTCCAAAGAGAGACAACAAGAATGCGGTCTCCCGTGGATGTGATGAAAAGGTAGCATGTGCTTTGTATTACCTGGCCGTCGAGGGAAGACTACAGAAAACAGCGAATGCATTTGGACTGGCAAAGCAGACTGTATCAGTTATTGTCCGCCATGTATGTCGAGGACTCAACGTCTAGGTCCAGAGTATATAAAGTCACCAAAAACGAATGAACAATGAAGGTGAAGGCAAAAGAGTGAGGAGTGTCCTGACCAGATATCTAGATCCCTTGATTGATTGATGTAAAATGTTCTTCATCACATTGTTTACTTTCATGTTTCCAATAAAGATTTGATTAATTTATGATGGCTCAGGTGTGATTCACTACAATAGGGCCCCACAGCACACTGGATTCCAGTTAATTGAAATACCACAACACTGGATATTGTTCAGATAAGTTACATTTAATTTAAGAACTTGCACACAAAGCAACACTGGAGGTGACTATGACGAGCGCATTTTCCGCGCATGCGTACTAGGTCGTGTTGCATAGGGGGTCTTAAACGACCATTGTGTGTGTGTGTGAACAAGGATAAGGTTAGGTGGGATTTACCCTGGATAACCTTGGCCAGCTTAGTGTAGAAAGGGCTTAAGAAGTGCTGCATTAAAGGGGCTGTTTGGAACTTGCTCACAGTTTAATTTTTCTAGGGGACATCATTTTTTTTCATGCCATCCTTACGTGAATGTTTATTTATTTATTTGTCAATATATACGCTATTACGTTATTGTCTCTCACGCCTCCTTTCCCCCCCAACACCTCACAGCGCCCCGTCGGCCCGCCCCACTATTTACGAAGCTCTGCATTAAAGGGAACTTGCTCACAGTTACAGTTGTGCTCATAAGTTTACATACCCTAGGAGAATTTATGATTTCTTGGCCATTCTTCAGAGAATATGAATGATAACACAAAAACCTTTCTTACACTCATGCTTAATCGTTGTGTGAAGCTATTTATTGGCAAACAACTGTGTTTACTCTTTTTAAATCAAAATGACAAAAGAAAGTACCCAAATGACCCTGATCAAAAGTTTACAGATGCACAATAAGGAGGCACTTGAAGAAGAAAGCCATTTCTGCGCAAATGTCACAAAGTATCCC
>NC_084573.2:28502500-28507500 GCF_033978685.3 Nerophis lumbriciformis
GGTCGAAATCCATCCATACAATCGGGTACGGATTGACGTAAAATCAAGCGGTCCCGTATTTCGATAGCTTTTATTTGTTGTTGCACGTGACGTCACCTCTGATTGCAGACTAAACACTTGGCGAGGAAACCAGCGGCACTCAGCCAAACTGCTTGGAGGTAATGCTAAAATGCTTGCATTGTACAAGACGCTCAAATGTACTGTACGGCCCCACTTTTCCAAAATATTATCTTGTATATTCTCACTTTGCCATATACTTGCACCGATTAGAATTAGCGATTTTACATGGCAAATTTGGTCATCAGAACTAATAACTCAGATGCACAAACGGCTGGCGTGTAATGAATACAATAATTACAGTTGCTAGAATAAATATGTATAAAGTTATCACACAACTCTTATGCTTAAAGGCCGTTGCTATAGTTATTATCAATTGTGCTGAAGTTGTACTTTTCTATCCGTGCAAAGGCACAACGTGTAATCTTCCATTGCGAGTTGTCTCGTATCAGCAGTTTGTTTCCAGACCCTGCCTGCTGACAGCCAAGGACGGACATCGAGTACCGTATTTTTCGGAGTATAAGTCGCACCGGAGTATAAGTCGCACCTGCCGAAAAAGCATAATAAAGAAGGAAAAAAACATATATAAATCGCACTGGAGCCCGGCCAAACTATGAAAAAAACTGCGACTTATAGTCCGAAAAATACGGTACCTCGGCGCGGACAGGACAGACACAGGGCGAGATCACGTGTGTCAGCACATTTCCATTCTGAATAATCATGTATTGTGTCTACTGGGGCTGCTTGCATTACTCCTCCCTTCAGAAGCAGCCTCAGTGATGTTAACTAGGGGCCTCCCAAATAAATAGAGGAGCACGTGGGACTGTGCCTTAGAGCGTAGGGTGAAGCTGTAACTGAGTGTACAGCCCAATACGTCTCTCCTCACGAGCCAAATTCAACTCTGTCTCTGCTTGATTCCTTGCTTCTTGTCTTGTGGAATAGATAGTTCGGTGTTTGAACCTGACAACAGTATAAACGCTTTGTAGGGTGCAACCTAAGACTAGACTGGCAAATTCAACTTGATGGCAAAAGCTACTTCCGGTAACAAACCGTATTCTGTACACTACTACCATCTAATGTCTTAGGATTGCAACTGCATGCAAAAATTACAATATAAACAGAGAGTACCGTATTTTTCGGACTATAAGTCGCAGTTTTTTTTCATAGTTTGGCCAAGCTCCAGTGCAACTTATATATGTTTTTTCCTTCTTTATTATGCATTTTCGGCAGGTGCGACTTATACTCCGGTGCGACTTATACTCCGAAAAATACGGTAAATGGGACAATGAAAAAGGAGGATTACCTCCAAATTCTTCAGGACAACCTAAAATCATCAGCCCGGAGGTTGGGTCTTGGGCGCAGTTGGGTGTTCCAACAGGACAATGACCCCAAACGCATGTCAAAAGTGGTAAAGGAATGGCTAAATCAGGCTAGAAGGTTTTAGAATGGCCTTCCCAAAGTCCTGACTTAAACGTGTGGACAATGCTGAAGAAACAAGTCCATGTCAGAAAACCAACACATTTAGCTGAACTGCACCAATTTTGTCAAGAGGAGTGGTCAAAAATTCAACCAGAAGCTTGCCAGAAGTGCCTTATTGCAGTGAAACTTGCCAACGGACATGTAAGCAAATATTAGCATTGCTGTATGTATACTTTTGACCCAGCAGATTTGCTCACATTTTCAGTAGACCCATAATAAATTCATAAAAGAACCAAACCTCATGAATGTGCTCCAATCACTCTATCACAAAGAAATAAAAGTTGTAGAAATGATTGGAAACTCAAGACAGCCATGACATTATGTTCTTTACAAGTGTATGTCAACTTTTGACCACGACTGTATATATAAAAACAGACACGCTCAATAGTTAATTTGCCCATCTAAGAGCTAATATTTCAGCTCTGCGTGTGTCGTAACGTTTCAACCTCCTGAAAATCCAGCGTCCTCTGAAGTGGACATTTTTGTTTTGCTATTTTTTTATCCAAAATGTTTAACAGTGACAAAATAAATAGTTAAAAAAACACACACTTTTACTGCAGAGGATGCTGGTGCTCAGAAGGATATATATTGTGTGTTTGTGTTCAGGGAATATTTCCCTCCTTTGAGCAAAATAACAAAAATTGAAGTTCCGAGCGGTGACCTTGGTTTTGCTCGAAGACGAAAAAAAAGCAACGATCTCACCCGGTTTCTTATATAATTCGATCTAGTTTTAATGGCGTCAGGATGTACCAGGTGCAGAGTGGTACTGTACAACAGGGGTCCCCAAACTTTTTGACTCCAGGGCCGCATTGGGGTAAAACAATTTGGCTGGGGGCCGCGCTATATATATATATTATATATTAAATATATATATATATATATATATATATATATTATGTAAATGCGTGTGTGTATATGTATATGTAAATGTGTATATATGTATATGTCCATGTATATGAGTATATATGTATATATATATGTATATGTGTATATATGTATATGTGTCTATATGCGTGTATATATATATTATATGTAAATGTGTGTGTATATATGTATAAGTGTATATATATATATATATATATATATATATATATGTGAATATATGTATATGTGTGTGTATATATATACATGTATATGTGTATACATGTATATGTGTATATATATATATATATATGTGTATATATATGTGTGTGTGTGTGTATATATATATATATATATATATATGTATTCATATATATATATATATACTGTATATATATACATATATATATATATATATATACTGTATATATATATATATATTTATATATATATATATATATATATATACACTGTATGTATGTATATATACTGTATATATGTATATATATATATATATACTGTATATATGTATTCATACATATATATTCCTCGCACATTAATTGACTTAAAGAGCGCACTTGCTGCATGTCACGTTATCGATGGTAAAATGCATTTTTAGACAATATGATTTGCCTGAGTGGCTAGGAGATGATAGAAAATGGACTAGTAAGGACACATTTAAAAATAAATAATAATACAAAAAAAATAAAAATAAAACCTTTTTATTTATTTTTTTTTAACTTGGGACTTCCCGCGGGCCGGATTTTGGACGCTGGGGGGGGCCGTATGCGGCCCGCGGGCCGTAGTTTGGGGACCCCTGCTGTACAAGAATGTGCCAAGTTAACTTTCGGTTTCGATATCTGCCAAGGAATGGCAGCAAGATGGACAAAAGTATATGTGGAGAGCGACGTCTGGTTTGCACTTACTCCTTTTATACATCATACATGTTTAATCTTCAATTCTAGTCACCTCTCTTTATTCAGACAACCTTGGGAGGACCCCTCCCTGTGAAAGGGAAGGTCCCCATGTTTGTCATTGTGTCCTAAAATGGCTCGTAATGTTGCAAAGCCTGACTTGCCGGTCCAATCCCTTCCATAATAGAACTCCACATGCTCACACGCTGCAAGTTTTTAGTGTTGTGCGAGCGGAGCGGTGTTTTAAATTGAGTTGTATATTCTCTTGTGTATAAGCAAAAAATCAACTTTTTTATGTACTCAAAGACACGTTGTCCAATTCTATCAGAAATCTGATAGCAATGCATCCTGAAAGTATTGTTGCCATTGCTTTGAGACGTAATGGCCTCAGTGGCAGAGACACAATACACACTTTCTTCTTGGAGATGAATAAAGCAGCCATCAATAGCTATCTTCCCCGGGTGTAGTTACCAGGCAGGTACGCATGCTTTATAGCAACGCACTTGGTACGACCACAGAAACATGAACACTGCTTTTCAACACATGAGGTGTCCTGGCTAGTCCACCAAATTGGTTAAATCTGAAAGTAGGCGATTCGGAGCTACCATGGCAACCACTGAGACCGGCCTCCCTGTGAGGAGCCAGTGCACCTTTCAAATTGGAGTTGCATTGTGTCGCTTTAAGCCAGGGGTGTCAAACTCGGTTTTATTGAGGGCCACATCGCAAATGTGGGTGACTTCAAAGGGCCGGATTAATGACGTGAAAAAACAGATTGAATGACGTTGCAGGCCACATTAATTGATGTAGCGGGCCACTGAATGATGTGGCGGATCCACATTAAATGACGTTGTCGACCATGTTAATGGCAAGGCGAACCACGTTAAATGTTGTGGCGGACCAAGCTATATAATGTTGCGGACCACGTTAAATGTTGTGGCGGACCAAGCTATATAATGTGGCGGACCACGTTAAATGTTGTGGCGGACCAAGTTATATAATGTGTCGGACCACATTAAATGTTGTGGCGGACCAAGCTATATAATGTGGCGGACCACGTTAAATGTTGTGGCGGACCAAGCTATATAATGTGGCAGACCACGTTAAATGTTGTGGCGGAACAAGTTATATAATGTGGCGGACCACGTTAAATGTTGTGGCGGAACAAGTTATATAATGTTGCGGACCACGTTAAATGTTGTGGCGGACCAAGCTATATAATGTGGCGGACCACGTTAAATGTTGTGGCGGACCAAGTTATATAATGTGTCGGACCACATTAAATGTTGTGGCGGACCAAGCTATATAATGTGGCGGACCACGTTAAATGTTGTGGCGGACCAAGCTATATAATGTGGCGGACCACGTTAAATGTTGTGGCGGACCAAGTTATATAATGTGTCGGACCACATTAAATGTTGTGGCGGACCAAGCTATATAATGTGGCGGACCACGTTAAATGTTGTGGCGGACCAAGCTATATAATGTGGCAGACCACGTTAAATGTTGTGGCGGAACAAGTTATATAATGTGGCGGACCACGTTAAATGTTGTGGCGGAACAAGTTATATAATGTGGCGGACCACGTTAAATGTTGTGGCGGCCCACATTAAATGATGTGGCGGACCATGTTAAATGGCGTGACGGACCACATTAATGACGTAGTGGACCATGGCGTGGCAGCCCACATTA